>NC_087210.1:67809107-67989107 GCF_015104395.2 Macrobrachium nipponense
AATGCATAAAAAAAACATTCGTTTTTCTTTGATATTGTTCTGCTTTTCCAGATTTTTTCATTCTTTTTTTTTTTTTTTAATTTCTGGATGTAGTTTTTCTGGTGGTTTTTGAAAGAGTAAAGTATGCATTCTTTGATAATTTACATTACATTTTACTACGATCATTATGCATTGATTTATCTCTCTCTCTCTCTCTCTCTCTCTCTCTCTCTCTCTCTCCATCTACACACACACACGCACGAGCACACACAAATACATATGTATATATAAGCATATATGTGTGTGTGGTATTGGTGCTTATTTACATGTATATGAAAATAGAACTGTATATGTGTTTATAGGTATGAGAACATTCAGCTTTCTGAAACCCCACACTTTCGTTTTCTAGTACTTCTACAAACATTTCATTTTCACTTTTCATTATTAGATGTCACGAGCTTCTTTATTTGTTGAAGGGGGGTGGGAAGCAAACTACGGTTTTTGTCTAAGATTGTTGATATCTTTCCAGCTCAAGCTAAGTTCAAAATCAATCGAAAGGCATCTGATAAATGTAATGAATTCACTTCACGAAATCGACCTTCATATCCTCAAGAGTAGGTATAACAAAGAAAACGTCTTGCCTGAGAAAAAAAAATCTAATTAAGCGTAAAGTAAAACCTTTCTGTAATCTAAAACTAGGACAAAAAATCAGTATAGTGAAAACGCACACACTCGGGTAAAAACTGTGGACGATTCAAAACTGGAGCGCCATTCCAGATTCCAGCAGGAGATCCGAAGCAGCAGCTAAACAGCGCGGGACGGAATCATCAAAGCTGCGAAAAGCAATTCTCGTTGGCCTTAATTGTCTTCTTCTTTCTGATCTCGAAGCTCCTTTTGGAGAGAGAAAACGTTTCGCTTTCGGCGTCAGGTCATCCGTTTCAACTTCTAATCAGATCGAACTCGCGCGCTCGCGTTGCATGGCAAGTGAAATGTTGCGAGTTTCGATGTTTATTTGTTTTTGTTTTATTTCTCTCTCTTTTTTTTTTTCTTGCGTTGTTTGAGTGCTGCGTCGTACGATCGGCTTTCAATTGTCTCCTTTACGAATACGTGGAATAGTACGTCTCATAAAAACATACAGTTTGAATTTTCTAATCACTTTATTTGATTGCAACTCATTCATTCTTTACATCATGAAGAATCATGAGTCGATAAACAACAAGTTATTTTATATATAGTTAGAAATCTCTACAGTCAAATCATCAATCAAATGAGTCAGCTACATTCCACCAACCCTTCAAATATCTTTCCAGTCTTGATTAACTGTATTTTAGGACTTAAACGTACTGCACGCTCGAAGCTTGCTTTTATATATGGTGTGTTAATCCTTTGTGTATGCAATATGGTCAGGGAAACGTTGATAATCCAACCCCGTTATTCTGAATGTTTAAATATATAGCCAGGAAGGGCAGATGAGCAATTCGAAACCCCTACTCTGTGTGGTCCCAGAAAATAAACACCATTATTCCTGTCGATCTACAGCCATCCGATGTTCCAGGTAGACAGGGATTTGCAGTCACACAACCTTTAGTATTTTCGTCGTTCAACAAAGCACGACAATAATATTTAGTTTTTGGTTTTCAAATGTGCACAGCTAGAGTATAGAAGGGGAGTTAATGCTTTTGAGGAAAGACACTGGTTGTGCGCTGCGTGACGCAGTTAGTGTCTGAGTTCAAAGTCGTGCAGCTTGCTTTGCTGGCTATGATCTAGGTTTGATGATGAATTACTGGTGATTTAAATGTAGGTGTAAGCAAGCTAGAGAGAGAGAGAGAGAGAGAGAGAGAGAGAGAGAGAGAGAGCAGGGGGAGCGGGGTAGAGGGTAAAAGTTATATTTTGCTGATGCTTTCAAAATGGACTTGATTATTTGCAGGTACTTTAGAAAAGAATGTCAAAAGGAAAGGTGAAATGGCATGAAAAGATATTTATTGCGTCACATATTTTGTTGATGCAAAGTGACCTGAAGAGTAAAAAAAAAAATAGTGGAAAAAAAATAGCAGTACCAGAACTGAGAATAGTTTATGCTTTATTTTGGTCAGAGGGATAGTTTCAAATACAAATATTATTTTTAATAAGACGGCCGAGTGGATGGAAAGGATAGGAGAGTAGCATATGAAAGTTCAGAAGAGTATAGATGAACATGGAACATTATGTAGAAGGAGAGCCAAGATTAAGGATAAGGTTGCTTTAGGGGTTAAGGGGAATGTGATGAGGAAGAACACAACTAAAGAGATTTTGAAGTAATGAATAAATTGAGAGAGAATAAAATGGGTTCAAGTAAAATATCCGGAGACAACAGCAAGAATATTAGAGAAAACTCACTTGCCCCGGAAAGAATTAATTGCAGAGGTAATAAACATAGTTAAGATAAAAGTTGCAGATAACGAATGCTATGAAAAAATGTAGTTACCCCGATCAAGTCACTCTTCGGCAACAGTCGATGCAGTATGTACGAATAGAGCAAAGAGTGACAAATTTAGGATCACAAGGAAGTCATTGAAGAGGTTAAGGAATGTAAAGGAACTAGAAGACGATGAGATTATCACCAGCGTACAGTGTGAAGGTAATCTGTATAGTTGGGCTATTGACTGTCGTATACAATGAATTTTTCACCAAAGGAAAGTCTCATTAATATTAAATTAATCGGGAAAATCTTAAGCTTTAATAAAAAGAAGAATGGTGGGCACAATTTTCTGTGTCGAAAATGATGACAATGGATGCAAATCCACAATAATATAGCATGTGATTCTATGGTCTTTAATGGATATTAAAAGCTTCCGAACCTTGTACTAGGTTCATTTTCAGTCAAGTGAACATTATGACATTAAAGATTCGTCGAAGTAAACTTCTGAACAGGGAAATTCCTCAACGACAAACGCAAATGAAGGAAACGCTCGACAACCCAACTAGGTAATTCCGTTGTTGACGAATCTTTAAAGTCATAATGCACACTTGGCTGCAGATGAACCTGGTACAAGGTTCGAAGGCTTTTAATATCCATTAAAGTCCATAGAATCCCATGCTATTTTATTGTGGACCTGCAACCAAAAAGAATCATGGTATTAAGAAAACTTTCTGGACGAAGACTGACAATAGCTTCCTTTTGTCGCTATGTTCACACACATTATCCCTGTTATTATTAGTTATTTGGGAATTCATGTCAGTACACACCTTGCTATGATTATGTTAGTGTCATAACATATCAGTGTAATATGATGTAGTAATTTCATGTAAGAATACTCAACGACCTGTGCTACCACGAGAGATTGGAACTTTGACCCTTAAAAATTTCATTGACGAGAAGCTGACTCCCGTCTGCAACTAGAAACCATCTACGAAAATGAATAAATTCATCCATAAACGACACCCCTTTTGGGTCGCGTAAATTTATGGCCGTGTATGTGCAAGCACAAGCGGCCGAAAATCGACCATGAAAAATGTGAGTATCTGCGGTTCCCACCCGAGAGATTTAGGGTCCTATCTGGTGAAGCTCCAGTAATGGTTCTCATGATCGATACGTTTCAATTCGTGCACGTGCCGTTAGAAAAACGAATAATTCATAAATGTATCTGTTACAATTTCACCAAAAAAGAATATAAAAAATATATCGGACAATTTATTATAACCCGAATGAAATAAATTCTCATACTTGTGGTCGGATGTATTCAACGTACAAAAATTGTTGTAATCTGCGGATCAGGGTTGGATTATATTTTCAGTGAAACCACAGAATGGCGCTTTTATTAGATTATCAGTATATTTCCCGTCCGACGTGGAGGTGGGTAGGCAGGCTCGGCTTGGCTTGGCTGGCTGGTGGGTAACGTTTATGTTCTGAAATTTAAAATGAATATATATATATCGTATATATATATATATATATCTATATATATATATAGATATATAGTATATATATATATATAATATATATATATATATAGATATATATATATATATATATCAGCAATTAAAGGTGTGGTTATAACGGTAACTGCTGGTTGTTTCAATCCTAGGGCCACTTCCTATTGAAGAGTATGCCCAATTGTTAAATACGTACTACGCGTTTATGCGTGTGTGTGTGTGCTTTCATGTACGTGACCATTCTGTTACCAGTAGTAACCTGCACCGAAATTCGAGATTATATTGATTGCTGTAAAGAAATTACGTTTGGTAATTTACAGCTTGCTACGTTATTTTCCTTGTAAAGTATGTTTATTTATTTATTTACTTATTTATTTTTTATTTATTATATATTTTTGGAATGCCGTGCTAATATCCTTTCCCCGACGCACAGAGAGTTATTTCAAAATCGGCAGCGTGAGGGGAATGAGAGAAAGAAGAAAAGCCAAGGAAAGCTCTCTTCATGCCTCATAATAAGGGATATACCATTTCATCCTTGCATGGAAGCTTATTTCTTGCAGCTGCGCGGAGAAAAAAAAAAAAAAATCAGTTTCCCAATATTGTCAGCGTCACGAAAACGCAGAGGATCTACGTAGAACGCAAGGAATGATTTTCCCTACACCGTGAAATGTGTTATTCTAGTTCCCGCTCCGCCTCCATCAATACCCAGTGTGTTCGTGTCACGGTTTGAAAAGCACATCTTTAAGCACAGTTTATGTGCTGACATTACGCTCGGCTCCGCTCATTTTCTTGATATATTTGCGGATGCTTTACTTTACGTGTATTTGAAAACATGAGCGTTTTTTGCCTATGCTTTGATATGAGAATCGCTTTTTCCTCTTCTTCTTCTTCTTCGGTTTTTTAACTGTAGCTCGCTGACATTATAACCGAATAGCATGACCTTATTAAGTTAAGGACAAATATCACTGAGGTGGTTCATGATTATAATTCTCGGCAGCTATGGGCATATAGGTTAGTAAATTCGTACTGATCACGTATCAGACGAAACCACTGCAGTTACGTAAGACTACTTCGTGCAAATTGCGTTTAAGTTCCATATCTTTAGTCCGAAGTTCTGTAATGAATCAACAGTATCTAAGATTGAAATGTTCGTATAAAAATGGAGTCTAAAATTTTATTGTTCGTATAGAAATGGTATATAGAATTGTATTTGTTCGTACAAAATGGTATCTAAAATTGGATTGTTCTTATAAAAATGGCATCTAAAAATTTATTGTTCATCCAAACTAGATTCTAAAATTTGACTGTTCACACAGAAATGGTATCTGTCATTGAGTTGTTCATACAAAAATGGCATCTAAAACTGGGTTGTTCACACAAAAGTGGCATTTAAACTTAGATCGGTCATAAAAATGGACATCTAAGACTTGCTCATTCACACGAAACATCCAAGATTTGATTTTTCGTACGAAAATTATATCAAAGATCTGACTGTTAACACTTTAGAAGTCAAGACCTTACGCTAAATGATTTAAAGAAAATTATATCGTAAAGTGTATTTATGATTAAATTAAGCCTAGATTATGTGAAGCTTTATTGCATTACTACATAATTACAAAGCAACAGATGTAAAGTTCCTTTGAGCGAATTCCGAGAGCAATTACAATTTAAACTAAAATATAATAAGAAATTTCACTACCGATGCAAATTTGTGCTATGTTGTTATCCCCACTGAGCACTTGAACATATTGTCAAATAGTGAAAACAGCTGTGTATCTATAACAAAATAGTTATTAAATATCCAAAGAAATATATGTAGCAGAATCGTCTCTTATAAAGACGATGTTGTATTTTATTTAAAAAAAAAAAATTTCGACCACCATACTCATTTTATCTTCCGGGTAATTTTTATGAACATTGTTTCTACTTAAAGTCGTTTTCACTAATGATTACTGACACATTCGCAAATACTTCCTGCTGACTCCATAACCCAGCCTGGAATTTTATACTCACTTTATACACTCCTCGACTTATTCTCTGTAACCTTAGCCAATTATTCTTTTATTATGTTTTTATATTCCCCTTATATGCCTTTCCTACTTCGTCATCATCACTCTCACTTCTGTAATATATATAAATATATATAGATATATATATATATATATTATATATTATATATATATATATATATAATATATAATTACAGTGTAAGTCGATTTATGTATAAGGCATGGTGATGAGTCTTACTATAGTCAGGTTGACGCGGTTCCGTAAAACCTTCGCAAGCGCAACTACTAGAGTATTCTCAGGCCAACCTTTAACAAGTTGAGAAGCTTGAAGTAATTATTGTCACTTCGTTAAGAGTCGTATAACTTCACTTCCAATCTAAATCCTATTGCTGTCTGATTAGGTAAACTATGATACTTATATTCCAAGGTTTATATATATATTTTTATATTTTTTTGTTCTAACTCGTTATTTTGCCCGAAACCAACTAATCTGCTCGTTGTATTTATAGCGAATTCGCTCGCTTCCTCCATACCATTAGCAAAACCGTCCACTTTGACCAAGTAGCAAAAAAAAAAAAAAAAAAAAAAAGGCATAAACCGCGGCAAAGTCGTGGAAGTGATGGAAAGGCCGGCGTAGTATAAAGGATTTGAAACAATACTCTGCTTGGCTGGGTGGGCGCTGCCCATGCGTTATTGATCAGCGGCTTCAAAGGCTTTGGTTCTAAAGGAATTTAATTTTCGGGTAGCATATTTTGGCGAAGCATTTACTTTATACGCAAAGCGAATTCTCTTCACTGTGAAAATGGGTATCGTTAATTTGGTAGCTGCTCTAATTTTCGCAGAAGAAAATGCGCTGGTGGACGTTTCTGAAATTTTCGTCAGTGTAAATTTATCTTGTTTACGGGGCTAATGACATTCGCTGATGCTGATGCATAATTATCTTCGGGTGTTTTGCAGATATAAGCTTATTTGTCGCGTTCTGGTGAATAGTTCTATTTCTGTATGAAAGAAACAATATTTCCCTAATGACTAAATGCATACACTAATGCAGTAATGCTGAACTGTGAGGAAAAAAATTGAGAAAAAATGAATTTTACAACTCTTATTTTGTTAAGGGTGTCTTTACTCTCCATTCAGCAGACTCTCTCTCTCTCTCTCTCTCTCTCTCTCTCTCTCTCTCTCATTGATAATACTGCAGAATTCTGCACATATAGTTCTGTTACGCTCGATGTTACGTTCGTGGGCAGGGTAGGGAGTTGTTTGGAGGACCCCCCATCCCCTCAGGTTTAAAATAGGTTAGGGTAAGGTTAAGTTTGGAAGTCTCCATGTTGAAATATGTCTTTGATCTGGTTCAAGTTCCCTGCGACCCTCCTATTGCCTTTTCCTTTTTTTTTTCTTTCATTTAAAACATTTGAAATTGATCATTTGTCTAGGTGTCACGATATCTTGCAACCTTAGCAGAGGCATTTCATTACTGTTGCTATATAACAGGTACAGTCTTCTTGGAAGTGTCGAGAATGTTTTTCTTTTTATGTAATTTAGAAAAATTTCTGATTTTTATGATGGTTGGTATTACTGGTGTTCAAAGGCTACGGATTTTCGCAGAATAGAATCCGCATTTGTCGACTAGGATAAGAAAAAAATACAAAATAATTATGATGATGATGATGATGATGATGATGATGATGAGTTTATTATTATTATTATTATTATTATTATTATTATTATTATTATTATTATTATTATTAATATTAATATTATTGATATTATTATTATTATTATTATTATTATGAGGGGGGGGTTTTTTTTTTTTTTTTTTTTTTAACTCTATCAGTCCTCCAATTCGACTGGGTGGTATTCTATAGTGTGGGGTTCCGGGTTGCATCCTGCCTCCTTAGGAGTCCATCACTTTTTCTACTATGTGTGCCGTTTCTAGGATCACACTCTTCTGCATGAGTCCTGGAGCTACTTCAGCCTCTAGTTTTTCTAGATTCCTTTTCAGGGATCTTGGGATCGTGCCTAGTGCTCCTATGATTATGGGTACGATTTCCACTGGCATATCCCATATCCTTCTTATTTCTATTTTCAGATCTTGATACTTATCCATTTTTTCCCTCTCTTTCTCTTCAACTCTGGAGTCCCATGGTATTGCGACATCAATGAGTGATACTTTCTTCTTGACTTTGTCAATCAACGTCACGTCTGGTCTGTTTGCACGTATCACCCTATCCGTTCTGATACCATAGTCCCAGAGGATCTTTGCATGATCGTTTTCTATCACTCCCTCAGGTTGGTGCTCGTACCACTTATTACTGCAAGGTAGCTGATGTTTCTTGCACACGCTCCAGTGGAGGGCTTTTGCCACTGAATCATGCCTCTTTTTGTACTGGTTCTGTGCAAGTGCCGGGCATTCGCTTGTATGTGGTTTATGGTTTCATTTTTCGTATTGCAATTCCTACATATGGGAGAGAGTTATTTCCGTCTATCGTTCTTTGAATATATCTGGTTCTTAGGGCCTGATCTTGTGCCGCTGTTATCATTCCTTCAGTTTCCTTCTTTAGCTCTCCCCTCTGTAGCCATTGCCAATTGTCATCGCTGGCTAGTTCTTTAGTCTGTCTCATGTATTGTCCGTGCATTGGTTTGTTGTGCCAGTCCTCTGTTCTGTCTGTCTTTCTCCTGTCTCTGTATATTTCTGGGTCTTCGTCTACTTTTATTAGTCCTTCTTCCCATGCACTCTTTAGCCACTCGTCTTCACTGGTTTTCAGATATTGCCCCAGTGCTCTGTTTTCGATGTTGACGCAGTCCTCTATACTTAGTAGTCCCTCTCCCTCCTTCCTTTCGTGTTATGTATACTCTGTCCGTATTTGCTCTTGGGTGTAGTGCTTTGTGTATTGTCATATGTTTTCCTGGTTTTCTGATCTATGCTGCGGAGTTCTGCCTTCGTCCACTCCACTATTCTGCGCTGTATCTGATTACTGGCACTGCCAGTGTTTATGGCTTTTATCATATTTCCTCCATTGAGTTTTGACTTGAGTATCGCCTTGAGTCTCTGCATATATTCTTTCCTGATCGTGTCCTTCATCTCTTGGTGTTTTATATCCCCTCCTTCCATTATTCCCAGGTATTTGTATCCTGTCTCATCTATGTGTTTGATGTTGCTCCCATCTGGTAGCTTTATCCCTTCAGTTCTCGTTACTTTGCCTTTTTGTATGTTGACTAAGGCGCATTATTATTATTATTATTATTATTATTATTATTATTATTATTATTATTATTATTATTATTATTATTATTATTATTTTTTATTAAAAATAATGGCAGAATTCACAGAATTGATTTTGTACAATATTCTTTCAATTCTCCTTATGATTTGCCTTTCAGGCACGCTGGTATTATAAAGCAGCTGTCAATGTTCATCGTGCTGAAGGTCGTCAACGGAAATTTCGGGCGGGCTGGTGTTATCAAAAGCAAAACTGGTTATCAGGGACAGGCTGGGGTCGTCAACATGGTATACAGGTGCGCTTCGTAGGTCGGGAACAGGCGGTAGTCGTCAGGGGTCTATCCGGTATTTCTTGTTATTTCTTCTTTTCTGGTTTTTAAAAGGCGTCTACATGTTTCGGCCACCTCGTTTGGCCATCTTCGGGACGGGATCGCTGAGTGCAATGGTCTGTGTCAGATGTATTCACGCTATTTATTGCATTCGGTTGGCTTGAAGAAACGGGTACCTCACTTTTCATTGGGCAATACCTGTGACGTCGCGAGCGATGTCATCAGGGGGCCCGTTGCTGGTTGGCTGTCCTCTTCGTGGGCGGAGCCTCATCCTTATTGGTGATGGTGGAGGTCCCCTCGAAGGGCGTGCTACCAGGTCGTCCTCAGGGCGAGAGCTTGAGCTGCGATCACCCTCAGGGTTACTAGGGACGTCCTCAGGATGAGAGCTAACGCTTCTATCATCCTCAGGATCCCTCTGGTGCGATGGTCGTTGTGGGGCGGTGTCTGCTGCTCTCCTGACGGCGGTGGGGAGGAGGAAGGTCTCCTGTGTGATGTTCAAACTGGGCTTCTCCCTCCCGATGTGCAGCGCTTCTAAGATTCGCAAACGACGTAGATCGGGTGCTTGGTCGATAACCTCGAAGTTACCGACGATGTCGCTGCGTCGGATTCTTTTATTATGGGCAGTCCTTGCATGATTAAATACTGCTCCTTCCTGCGCGTGACAGGAGATCCTCTTGGAGAGGCGCATTGACGTCATCCCGATGTAAGTTCCGAGGCATCCTCGGATTGGGCACGTATATCTGCAAATGACGTTCGTCCTCTTCAAGGGATCCTGCAACGGTGCGGGGTTATTTTTCATAATAAGACTGCATGTTTTTTATACTTGTAAAAATAAAATTATGATCAAAAGTTGATACTGCTTGTTGTTGTCGGTCGGGGAAACGTGATTCCTGATTATTTCCCGTAGGGCTCGCTCGTCTTCTTTATACCGCCGATGGAAGGTGCCCTTATAGAAAAAATTAATTTTCTGCTGGGGGTCTGGGCGGGGTTCCTGTAAGTACCATTTTTCCATGCTCTTCCTGAAGACGTTCTGGATGCTTCGGTTGGTGTGTCCGTTGTTTACTAGGACCTGAGCTGCACATTCCATCTCCTTATGGGTGTCTGCCCATGTTGAACAATGGGAAAGAGCTCTCCTGACGTAGGCGCTGATGGTGTCCTTATAGCGTTCAGGGCATTCACTCTCGCCGTTCAGACACATTCCCAGAGTCGTGGGCTTCGTGTAAACCCTTGTAGCGAACGCACCCTCCTTCTGTTCAACCAGGACGTCCAGGAAGGGAAGACGGCCATCACGGCTATATTCGATGGTAAATCGTAAACGGCTGTGGGTGTGGAAGGCTTGACGTATTTCCTCGATCTCCTCCCTCGTTCCTGCTTGGATGAAAGTGTCATCTATATATCTTACGTATATAGATGGCTTCCTAATACTCCTAAAGACACGCTCCTCCACTATGCCCATATAAAAGTTCGCAAACAGGACCCCGAGGGGGGATCCCATTGCTACACCATCGATTTGTAAGTACATATGGCCATGGTGGTTAATGAAGGGAGCCTTCTTGGTGCATATTTCCAGCAGAGAGCGAAGGGCGTGTTCGGGGATATTCAGCGGGTCGGTGGATGGGTCTCTGTAGACACGTTCAAGGATCATTTCGATGGTTTCATCTACAGGAACGTTAGTAAACAGCGACTCTACATCCATCGATGCAATACTGCCTCCAGGGGGCGCGGATCTTAAGGGCTTGCAGAAAATAAACTCCGCAGACGACTTCAAACTATGTGTGCTGGGGATGTAGGGGGTGAGAATAGTATTTAGTTGTTTAGCAAGGTGGTATGTGGGTGCTGGTATTTATGGCTAATGATAGGTTTCTTAAGGATTTCCATGTTTGTGAGTTTTCACATTACCGTAGATGTACCCGAGGTTGTAATCTCCAGAAATACTAGATAGGTGTAAGGCGTTAGTGGCTGCGTTGACAGTTTCTATGATTCTATTGGCTTCGCGTTTAATGTCGTCTACGGGGTTCTTAGTAATGCGTCGAAACTTAGTGGTATCGGCGAGGATCTCGTCGATTTTTTGTCTATATTCGGTAGTCTTGATAAGTACTAGGGCTGCGGTCTTGTCGGCTCTCCTGACGGTGATGTCTTCGTTTTCTCTCAAGCTTTTAGCAGCATCCCGCAGACAGCGATCGACGATGTCACTTTTATAAGTTCCTCGGTCTGTAAGGGCTTCTGCTAAGAGGAGAGGTTGAAGGGCGTCGGTGGTGTGTACATTCCCAAGGCTCTCTTGCTTCAGTATCGTCTCCGTAAGATATTCTATCTCCATCCTTTTATTAAGGGGACGGGGGCGAGAGATGAAGTGGCAATTCAGGCCTTTCTTGAGTATGTCCTCTTCTTCAGGGGATGGGGTATAGGTGGTCAGGTTAATATATTTGTCATGTTCTTCGCTCTCTGCTGGAAATATGCACCAAGAAGGCTCCCTTCATTAACCACCATGGCCATATGTACTTACAAATCGATGGTGTAGCAATGGGATCCCCCCTCGGGGTCCTGTTTGCGAACTTTTATATGGGCATAGTGGAGGAGCGTGTCTTTAGGAGTATTAGGAAGCCATCTATATACGTAAGATATATAGATGACACTTTCATCCAAGCAGGAACGAGGGAGGAGATCGAGGAAATACGTCAAGCCTTCCACACCCACAGCCGTTTACGATTTACCATCGAATATAGCCGTGATGGCCGTCTTCCCTTCCTGGACGTCCTGGTTGAACAGAAGGAGGGTGCGTTCGCTACAAGGGTTTACACGAAGCCCACGAACCTGGGAATGTGTCTGAACGGCGAGAGTGAATGCCCTGAACGCTATAAGGACACCACCATCAGCGCCTACGTCAGGAGGGCTCTTTCCCATTGTTCAACATGGGCAGACACCCATAAGGAGATGGAACGTGCAGCTCAGGTCCTAGTAAACAACGGACACACCAACCGAAGCATCCAGAACGTCTTCAGGAAGAGCATGGAAAAATGGTACCTACAGGAACCCCGCCCAGACCCCCAGCAGAAAATTAATTTTTTCTATAAGGGCACCTTCCATCGGCGGTATAAAGAAGACGAGCGAGCCCTACGGGAAATAATCAGGAATCACGTTTCCCCGACCGACAACAACAAGCAGATCAACTTGATCATATTTTATACAAGTAAAAAAACATGCAGTCTTATTATGAAAAATAACCCCGCACCGTTGCAGGATCCCTTGAAGAGGACGAACGTCATTTACAGATATACGTGCCCAATCCGAGGATGCCTCGGAACTTACATCGGGATGACGTCAATGCGCCTCTCCAAGAGGATCTCCTGTCACGCGCAGGAAGGAGCAGTATTTAATCATGCAAGGACTGCCCATAATAAAAGAATCCGACGCAGCGACATCGTCGGTAACTTCGAGGTTATCGACCAAGCACCCGATCTACGTCGTTTGCGAATCTTAGAAGCGCTGCACATCGGGAGGGAGAAGCCCAGTTTGAACATCACACAGGAGACCTTCCTCCTCCCCACCGCCGTCAGGAGAGCAGCAGACACCGCCCCACAACGACCATCGCACCAGAGGGATCCTGAGGATGATAGAAGCGTTAGCTCTCATCCTGAGGACGTCCCTAGTAACCCTGAGGGTGATCGCAGCTCAAGCTCTCGCCCTGAGGACGACCTGGTAGCACGCCCTTCAAGGGGACCTCCACCATCACCAATAAGGATGAGGCTCCGCCCACGAAGAGGACAGCCAACCAGCAACGGGCCCCCTGATGACATCGCTCGCGACGTCACAGGTATTGCCCAATGAAAAGTGAGGTACCCGTTTCTTCAAGCCAACCAAATGCAATAAATAGCGTGAATACATAAAAAAGAACAAGAAAGCAGGAGAAGAAAACCAGCTTTAAGGAAAATGCTCCGGAAAAGAACGCTAATGGAAACCAAATCAGGGAAAAAATGACCCACTTCAGGGTCATTGCAAACAACTCAGCTGAAGGATTCAGAGCCATAGCAGCCTTCCAGACCAGGTTCAAAAACCTGCAATTTCAGGCTAAGCCCAATAAGCAGGGTCAGTGGACCATCTCATCCAGAGATACAAAAACGATTATCACCCTGAGGAACACGACAGCAATCAACATCAAGGAACTGAAAGAAGAAGAGAGAATTAAGAAAGCAGTAGTGGTTGGCTACCCACTTGAAATGCCTGAAAGCCACCTAACGAGCGCAGCCAATGTGACAGCTGCGATTAGAATGAAGAATAAACAAGGTATACTTACCAAGGCTGTACTAGTCACCTTCGTAGGGACCATCCCAGAAAGAGTTGACCTGGGAGTGTTCGGGAGATATGGGGTGAAAACTTACTACCCGGAACCCCTAAGGTGCTTCAAGTGCCAGAAATTTGGGCACCATAAGAGCCAATGTCAGGCAAAGCAAGAGACCTGTGCAATATGCAGCAGGAAACATCCAACTGAAGACTGCATTGCCAAAAGGAAAGCAGGGGAGACCACAACACCGAAGTGCCCCAACTGCAGCAAGGCACACATCTCCATGGCCTGGGGATGCCCGGAGAGACTGGCAAGAGTAAAGGCCGCTCTGCCCAAAGAAACAAGAAGAGAGAGGAGCTTGTCAAGAGGAAGGGCAGCACCAAAACCTCAGCCCAGAAGAAGGTTTTATACAGGGAAGAGCTGGAGGAATCCAGGAGGGAAGCAGGACCCAGCAGGAAAAGAAACAGCTCCAGGTCTGCGTCAAGAAGACCCTCCCCCCAGCAAACAAATCCTCAGGCACCTAAACCATTGCCAAGGTCTATATACATCAAAACAATCGATCTCAGGGACAGATTGACAGACTTCTCCAAACGCATCATAAAAGGAGACATCAATGCAGAAACTATCCAAGAGTGCATAGAAGTACTTCTTAAGAGCTTCATCAAAGGAGCTTCCAAGTCCCCCTCCCCTCTACCACTATGCAGGAGGCAGCGACCCAAGCTGCACCAAAACCCACTCCTCAAACCCCCTCACCTCTACCTTCCACATCCGCCCTCAACCCCTCACCTTCCACATCCTCTGAACAAATAAACCACACCCTCAACTCATCCAACTCACCCTCATCATCACCATCAACCACTGAAGGCATGACAGAGGAAACTGGAATAACATTCGCACCAAGGGACCCCAGACAGTTCTCCTCAACGTACCAATCATGCTGAAGATCATCAATTGGAACGCTGGTGGAATAAGGACATAGGCAGCTATACTAATTGCAGTCTGCAAAACAGAAAATGTGGACATCATTCTACTGCAAGAAACCATGCTAACAACTGGGACAAAATTCAGAATACTGGATATAATGTCTACACAACCCCATGCGTAGGCACAGACAGAGGATTGGCAATTCTCGTCAAGAATACAATCCCAACAGCAAGAACACACAACCCAATCCCCTGTGGCAACAATGTGGAAACCCTAGCAGTGAGAATCACACTGCTAAACCAGAGGATAGATATATACAACATATATAGAAAAATACATAGAGAAGAACCAGGAGAACTGCAGCTCACACAGCTCTTCGCACATGCAGCAGAATCACCAACAATTATATGTGGGGACTTCAACGCGCATCACCCTCTGCTATCATCCCCATCGACCACAAACCAACCTGGAGAGCACATAGCCTACTCTCTAGATGAGTTTGAAGGAGTCTCACTACTCAACTCAGGGCAACCTACACACATAAGAGGAGGCAGATTAGATTTGACATTTGCCACAACAACAATCAGACACCTAACAAGGTGGCAAGTACACACGACATTAGTGAGCGACCACTTTGCCACAGTAACAGAGCTGGAGATGCAGCAACTACCGCCAATACCGCCACCCCCTCCGACATGGAACCAAGACCTAGCAGATTGGGTTGTGTTTCGTCTAGCCCTCGAAGAGTGGGCAGCACAATACACACCTCCAGAAGACATAGATCAGCTAGAAAAAGATCTAGTTGAGGCTATACACAATGCTGCAAACAGGGCAATGCCCATGAGAGTAGGAAGAAGAGACCACACCTACAAAGACTCCTGGTACTACTGCCCAGAAGTAAGAAGACTGAAAACCCTACTGAACAGGGTAACAAAAATTTATAGGAAAAGAAGGACAACAGAAAACAGGGAACTACTACAAGCAGTCAAAATGATGTTCAACAGCAGCTGCAAGAGATAAGAATTGAAAAGTGGATGGAATGGTGTACAAAACTATCACAGTACACATCTCTCTCGGAGCTATGGAAGTGGCTGAACAGAGTAGCCGGAAAGAAGAGAACACCCTAGCAACTCACTCACCCACTAGAAGAAGCGGAAAGACTGGCAACATCCTTCGCCAATAGGACTAGCTCAGGTAACCTCTCCCCTGAAACAAGAAGAATTCAGGATCAACTAGCACCGATTCGATGGGAGGAGATCGATGCGGCCTGCCACAGACCAGACGATACTGACATCCCTTACACAGTAGAGGAACTGAAAGCAGTTTTTAAAGTTGGCAGAGACACAGCACCAGGAGCAGACAGGATAACATACACCATGATCAGCAAAATGGGTCCTGCAGGAGAAACAGCCTTTCTGAGAATCCTGAACAAAACACACATCGAGCACACAAGACCACAAACCTGGCGGCAGCAAGACACGCAGCCAATCCCCACCTAAAGATCCAGAGAACCCAAGACCAATCGCATTGGTGTCATGCATTGAGAAAACTGGAGAAAAAATGGTACTAAATAGAATGAAGTACAAGATTGGTCCACTGCACAAGCAGCTATATGCATATCAGGAAGGAGTCGGAACTACAGAGTGCATAACAGATGTTCTCAGCTATATAAATCAGAAGAAGGCCACAGTAGTCTTCATAGATTTTGAAAAGGCTTTTGAACTAGCCAGTCCAGCAGCAATACTACAATCAGTAGTAAGGAAGGGAGTCCAAGGACACTTACTAGCCTGGACAAAAACTACGTGCTTAGAAGGCAGGCCAGAGTAAAATTCCAAGGAGTGATGTCTACATTCCACGACTTGGAAAATGGCACCCCTCAGGGAGGAATTCTGAGTCCATTTTTATTCAATATACTAATGGAGAATATAGCCTCCCTGCAGCTTCCAGAAGGCGTAGAAATCTTCATCTATGCCGATGATGTGTGTGTAGTAGCAAGAGGAGCTGTTAGAGTACCCAGAATGCAAAGGGCACTCAATGACATCAACAATAAATCAAATGAGCTAGGCCTAAAAAAAAAAAAATAAACATAAATAAAACAAAGGCCATGACAATAAAAGCCCACAGACCGCTGCAACCACTAACAATAGGAGCTGAGCCCATAGAATGGGTAGACAGCTACATGTACCTAGGAGTTGTCATAGATCAGCAGCTAACTTTCAAGGAAGAAATCAAGTACTTGAGAGAAAGAGCAAATGCAAGACTTGCTGCCATGAGATACATGTCATCCCTGAAGGAAGGAGCAAATGAACACATACAAAGGAAGTACTACCTAGCCTGCACCAGAACATTGGTGGACTATGCTGCCCCCACTCTGATAAGGCTGACAGAGGCTCAGAAGGAATCACTGGAGGTCATTCAAAACAATGCAATGAGACTCATGCTAGGAGCACCTACATGGACAAGACTGTGCAACCTCAGGCTTGAAACTAACCTGCCAAAGCTAGAGGATAGGATTGCACAGCGAAATGTAAGCACAATGGCCAAGATGTTCATCTCAGAAAGAGACTCCATCTCTAAGAAAAGAGCAAGAGAGGAACTTGCCAAACACCCACAGATTCAAACTTCGAGTTCCTATGGTAAGGACCAAAGTGACAACATCAAAAGTCTAGGCATGGCAGAAACACTGCTGCAACTAGGTCCAGACACAACACAGGGCACACAACAACTACCACCCTGGAAGAAGGAGACTACAATATACAAATACACAAGCCTGCCAAGAGCAAAAGAGGACTGCACAGGAGAAGAGCTAAGAGTGGCAGCCTATGAAGCAATCAGAAACACTGAGACCATAGGGGCACAAACATACTACACTGATGGCACTGTAGATCCAGAGAATCAAACTACGGGAGCTGCAGTATATTCAAGAAACTTCACAGCCTGCTGGAGGACCTCCAACCACGCCTCCACTATGCAGACAGAGTTAACAGCAATAAGACAGGCACTGCTGTACTCACTGGAGAATGAAGTAGGGCCGTGTAATCATCCACACAGACTCAAAGTCCTCAATGCAAGCCCTGCAACAACAGAAAATTAAAGAAAATAAGGCACTGCTGGCTGGAATTAAAACACTGCTACACCAGCACAGCGAAAGAGGAAGACCTGTCACCTTAAACTGGATACCCAGTCACATAGGAATTCCAGGCAATGAGAGGGCTGATGAGCTAGCCAAAAGTACAAAACACATTGACAGAGTGCAAGTACATATACAACCTGCACTGCAACAAGTCAAAAATGCAATGAAACCACTCTGCAAAGAAAAATTGATAAATGACCATTGTGAGTGGGTAGAAAAGAACTCACCGTCTGCCAGATGGTATAAGAAATCGACTGGTCTAGTGCCTCCTCCCATAGACAGGCACACACCAAGAAAACTTGCTGTGATCATCCACAGACTCAGGCTAGGATATAAAGCCTGCTGGGAAATTGTGGAAAACAGTGTCAGACCATGTGAACACTGTCAAGAAGAAACACAGCAACCACTCCTTCACTACCTGCTGGAATGCAGAGAAACAGCACAGCTAAGAGGTGCAGCACAAAATGCAGTACCTGCACAAGATGCTGAGCATGCAGCTGCCACAGTCACAAAGACAATCATTGAAAACTTAGAAGAGCATGCCCAGGTGCTCTACAACCTACCTCCACCAAGGTAATCAAACTAATAAAATCAATCACCCTCATCACATCCCCTCATTGTAAGGCTCTATCCACATCATCCACTATCATTCTTTTAAAAAACTTTACCTACAACTAAAATCCTCCCGCAGGGACCCAAGGGAGTAAAGGGTTGGACAACCCCACCTGCACCGCTTCTCCGATTTTCGAAAGCCTTACACTCATTCAAACTTCTTCTATAATATGACATGATGGCCCTCTCTTACTGACACCATCATCCTTCCCCTGTCCACTCCTATCTCTACAACTAAAGATATTTCCAATTTCAAAAAAACTAACCATGTACCTAAAGAATCTTTTCAGATCACCTACGGGCCGAACAAGGGAAAGGCCCGTGCCAACAAGAAGTGTTGGCTTAATACAACAACAACAACAACAACTGACACAGACCATTGCACTCAGCGATCCCGTCCCGAAGATGGCCAAACGAGGTGGCCGAAACATGTAGACGCCTTTTAAAAACCAGAAAAGAAGAAATAACAAGAAATACCGGATAGACCCCTGACGACTACCGCCTGTTCCCGACCTACGAAGCGCACCTGTATACCTGTTGACGACCCCAGCCTGTCCCTGATAACCAGTTTGCTTTTGATAACACCAGCCCGCCCGAAATTTCCGTTGACGACCTACAGCACGGTGAACATTGGACAGCTGCTTTATAATACCAGCGTGCCTGAAAGGCAAATCATAAGGAGAATTGAAAGAATATTGTACAAAATCAATTCTGTGAATTCTGCCATTATTTTTAATAAAACTTGTTTGAAAGAAGGTCTGTTTCCAGCATACACACATATTATTATTATTATTATTATTATTATTATTATTATTATTATTATTATTATTATTATTATTTTCTCTCTGTCCATGTCTACCCTCCATCACCGATTTGCTTTTATGCAGATGAACTATAACAACTCAGGATAAGAAATTTTTTTATGGTTGGCATGATTTTTTATAATGCAAACAAAAATAATAATAAAATTAAAAGAAAAACGATAAAATTGCGACTTATATTGGCAGTGCATTAACACCACAAATAAGCTACCGAATTCCAAGAGGAATTTGAAAATATACAAAAAGAGGTGAAAAACAGGACCATGAGTCATTCTTCTATAATTTGTAAACCTCGATAGATATTCTGGCCTACGCTCTATTTTTGAATATATATAGCGATTAGAGAAAGATGAGAATTGTCGAGTTTGGCTGTCGAACTGAATGAATAACATTCCAAACCATAGGTCTATAAGTTACACACGTTTCAGAGATGTGCTCTTCGAGTATAGTCGGACCCAGTGGTGGATCTAGAAATCTTTCGTGGGGTGGGGGCGGGGGTGGCGGGCCCACTCAGGATTATCATATATATATATATATATATATATATATATATATATATATATATATATATATATATATATATATATATATATATATATATATATATATATATATTTGTGATATCTGCTGTGTGTGTGTGTATATAATATATGTATATATATATATATATATATATATATATATATTATTATCTATATATATATATATATAATATACATACATATACTATATATATATATATTATATATTTCTTATATATATATATTTATATGTGTGTGTGTGTGTGTGTGTGTGTGTGTGTGTGTGTTTGGGTATGAAATTTACACACATACGGTACTTATATATCAATATTTATATATATATATATATATATATATTTATATATATAGATATATATTATATATTATATATATATATATAATAGCTATATGGTACACACATTTTAACATATACACAGTAATAGTTGTTATTGTTTTTGTTGTTGTACGGTTGTTGTTGTTGAAACGATCATTAGCTAAGCGAATTTTTGCTGCTGATAATGATTTATTGAAAGAAAATAATGTTGTATTATTCAGATTGATTCCTCTATAGCGGCAATAAACAGTAGCGTACGTTTACCAGTTACTGATTTGCATGCAAATCGAATCGCTCTGACAAAGAGGTCATATTCGAATACAGCCTCGTGAAAGGTAATATCGTGTGAGGGAAGTCTTGAGTGAAAGACACACAGACAGACAAACAGGCAAAGGAAGAAAATGGGTGATTACTATGAGACTGAGGTAAGTTAAATTTCTGCTAATCGATTTTCTGGTCTGACAAACGAGTCTTTAATAAAGATACAGAGGACAGACATCCAATTCAGGCCTTACAGGAAGACCTCTTGTATAAAACTGTTGTATAGTGCCCAAGCCGTTGCTGCCTTTGAAGGGATAAAAATGAAATATACCATAAGTATATGTAATGAAGATATCTATTTTATGAAGGTGATAAAAACATTCTTTTCGTTGATAATTTTACAAATATTCGTTGACCGAAAAAAAAAGAATAGCCGAAAAATATCGCTTCCAAGAATGAACAACAGACAGAGCGTAACAAAAGAACATTAAAACAAAAGCAAGCAATCGGTGCCATGATGCCCTTTGGAATAATTCACATCAATGACAATATCATCCTCATGCAAGGAGATGCAATACGAACACCATCTGGGCAAGAGATTATTATCCACGTGTGTGTCTGCATCAAAACGAAGCCGAATCACAAAAGCATAGCTCCCTGAGGCGCCGCTCCGCTAGTTAACAGCATTCCGATTGTTTGCAGAGCGATTGTGAAATTCCGACATGGCAGACGCCTGTATTGTTCCGGGGACACGTGCCTCTGAACTTTGAGATGCGCTCTGTGACAATATGGCGCATGACGTATTGGCTGCGAGGCAGTGACAAGGCTAAATTAATTCCGAAACTTGCCCTGTCCGGCGTAGCGAACATGGCGGGCTGGATGCGAAAGATACTTTTCATTCATGCTTTCGGGGGGGAGGGGGGTGGCCCCCTACGCGCTGTCTGTATCAGTTCATGGCATTTGTGTAAATCCTTTATCTTACAATTTATTCCTTTCCGTTACGTGTTGAATAAAACGTGGTATTTAATCTCATTTTGAAGCACCAGTATCAAGCCATATTAAAGTTACCACTTAAACGTAATATTGTGGAGAAAAATCATTCTTATCAAGGGGGAATTTATAGTGCTAGATGAAATTTAAAACTAAACAAACGGAATGTGAAACATTATGAATTTTAGATTTATCATATTCGTAGAGAATTAATACTGGACCGTTCATGCTTTCGGGATCTGGCCCCTTCTCGCTTTCTATGTTATATAGTTGATTGAGTTTATGTAATTCTTCTATCGTTCTGTTTATTCTTCTTCCGTTACGTATTGAATAAAAACGTTGTATTTCACTTCATTTTAACTCCCCTGTTTCCATTTGAAAAGAGATAAATGAATACCAAACCATTTCGGAATTAATTCTTAAACTAAATATACTGGGGAAAAAAAATTTTCAGTTAAGTGCGAACTTCTAGCCGTTAATGATATTTCGAACTAACCAAGGAAGGTGAAAATAATCAGTTTAGAACTGATTTCTATTCGTAAAGAATAAATACTGGATCATTCAGGCGTTCGTGGTCCCCCGCCCCCAACAAGTACCCCTTCTCGCTCTTTGTATTAGTTTGTGGCATTTGTATAACCCTCTATCGCACTGTTTAATATTTCCCGTTACGTATTGAGTAAAACGTTTATTTTATTTCCTTTTAGCCTTCCACTTTTCATTTGACAATATGCAATTACTTCTGAAGCTAAAAATTCAGGGTAAAGATTATTCACAATTAAACGTGAAATTTTTAATCTTGGGTGATATTTAGAAGAAAAGGAATGTCAAAAATTAGGAATTTTAATTCTATTTATAATCGTATGGAATTAATACTTGATCATTCATATTTTCGGGGCCCGCCAACATCCGCTCTCTGTATCGGTTTATGGCAATTGCGAGCTCTTTTATCGTTATGTAGTGAAGGAAATAGTATTTAATTTCATGTCTGCTTTTCGGTTTCCATCTGAAAATAGATGCATTAATATCAGGCCATTTTGGAGTTACTTTTAAAACTTGATATTTTGTAAACAAAAACAAAAGCTTGAATTTTAGGCCTAGAAGATACTTAGAATTAATGAAAAAGAAGATGTGAGAGATTATAAATTTAAAGTTTGTTCGTATTCAATTAATACTACTTGATCAAGCGTCATTTATCTTCGTCTGTTGTTCGCAAGTCTTTATGACGAAGTAGTTAGCCCCATCCCATCCTCAATCATGGTTGCGACCCATCACAATCACATACCTGGCATGTACTATCTAATTCGCTGATTAGGTTAACATGGACCCAACTTACGGGAATCGCGCACATAACCTCTCATCGGGAAGGCCAGTGTCTTAACCAGTGGACTAAGGAGTTCCACGTTGGACGAGTGGATTACGTGCTCGCCTACCGATTCGGTAGTCGGGAATTCGATCCAGCGTGGAATTAGAGGAATTTGTTTCTGGTGATTAGTAATTCATTTCTCGATTAAATGTGGATCGAATCCACAATAAGCTGTAGGTCCCGGTGCTAGGTAACCAGTTGGTTCCTAGCCACGTAAAAATATCTAATCCTTCGGGTCAGCCCTAGGAGAGCTGTTCATCAGCTCAGTGGTCTGGTAAAACTAAGATATACTTAGACTATAAAAATTATAGTTAGTGGGGCCCGGTACGTGGGCGGTGAGGCCGGGTGCCACGGCCCCAGATGATGTGACTGTACTCTGAAGTAACAGTTATCTAACACCGGTGTTTTTTTTGCCTAGCTAAAGCTCGAACTTTTTATATCCTTTTCTTGTTATTTTCTATGGTGTTGTACCTGCCCTACTTATTAGAACGTAAGAATTCACAATTCAATTCAATGTTTACCGTAAACTACCAACCGAGCGGTAAACTAGGTAGTCACTGAGTAGGGAAAGACCCTCTCTCCTTCACCCCTCTTTAACCTTTAATGCTAATAAATTGGTCCGTCAGCTGTCAAGCACTTACGTGGGATTCCGCACTGGTGAAAAGTGTTTACAGACAGACAGACCAAACTACTGTTTTTTGTAGTAAGATTCCGCACTGGTGAAAAATGCTTTCAGACAGACAGACCAAACTACTGTTTTTTGTAGTAAGATTCCGCACTGGTGAAAAATGCTTACAGACAGACAGACCAAACTACTGTTTTTTGTAGTAAGATTCCGCACTGGTGAAAAATGCTTACAGACAGACAAACCAAACTACTGTTTTTTGTAGTAAGATTTCGCACTGGTGAAAAATGCTTACAGACTGACAGACCAAACTACTGTTTTTTGTAGTAAGATTCCACACTGGTGAAAAATGCTTACAGACAGACAGGCCAAACTACTGTTTTTTGAAGTAAGATTCCGCTCTGGTGAAAAATGCTTACAGACAGACAGACCAAACTACTGTTTTTTGTAGAAGATTCCGCACCGATGAAAAGTGCTTACATACAACAGACAGACCAAACTACTGTTTTTTGTAGTAAGATTCCGCACTGGTGAAAAATGCTTACAGACAGACAGACCAAACTACTGTTTTTTGTAGTAAGATCGCACTGGTGAAAAATGCTTACAGACAGACAGACCAAACTACTGTTTTTTGTAGTAAGATTCCGCACTGGTGAAAAATGCTTACAGACAGACAGGCCAAACTAATGTTTTTTGAAGTAAGATTCCGCACTGGTGAAAAGTGCTTACAGACAGACAGACCAAACTACTGTTTTTTGTAGAAGATTCCGCACCGGTGAAAAGTGCTTACATACAACAGACAGACCAAACTACTGTTTTTTGTAGTAAGATTCCGCACTGGTGAAAAATGCTTACAGACAGACAGACCAAACTACTGTTTTTTGTAGTAAGATTCCGCACTGGTGAAAAATGCTTACAGACAGACAGACCAAACTACTGTTTTTCCGTAGTAGATTCCGCACTGGTTTTAAAAATGGTTAACAGGACAGACAGGCCAAAAATAATTGTTTTTTGAAGTAAGATTCCGCATGGTGAAAAAACTGCTTACAGGACAGACAGGCCAAACCTAATGTTTTTTCTTTTTGAAAGCTAAGATTCCGCACTGGTGAAAAGGGTGCTTACTGACAGACAGACCAAAACTACTGTTTTTTGGTAGAAAGATTCCGCCAACGGTGAAAAGTTGGTTACATTACAACAGACAGTCCCAAAACTACTGTTTTTTGTAAAGTAAGATTCGCAAACTGGTTGAAAATGCTTACAGACAGACAGACCAAAATTTTTTACGTTTTTGTAGTAAAGATTCCGCATGGGAAAAAAATGCTGGGCTTACAGGGAAAAACAGACAAGACCAAATACTGTTTTTTAGTAAAGATTACGCATTGGTGAAAAATGCTTAGAGACAAGACAGACCAAACTAATGTTTTTTGTTTTTTAGTTAAGATTCCGACTGGTGAAAAATTGCCTGACAGACAGAAAGACCAACACTACTGGTTTTTTGTAAAAGTAAGATCCGCACTTGGTGAAAAAGCTAGGAGAAGGACAGGCCAAAAACTAATGTTTTTTATGAATCGTAAGATTCCGCACTGGTGAAAAATCTGCATTACAGACAGCAGGACAGACCCAAACTAACTGTTTTTGTAGAAGATTCCGCACCGGTGAAAAGTGCTTACATACAACAGACAGACCAAACTACTGTTTTTTGTAGTAATATTAAGATGGAAGTGAAGTAACAATGTTGAATGAGATGAGAGAAAATGTAGGCAAGCTTTAGAAGATAATACTGTTTAGTATATATGAAGTAAGAATAGTTTTAGAAAATAAGAAACATGTCGTAAAGAAAACTGGAAACAGTAGATCATCAAATCAGTATTTTCATGTACTGATCGCATCAAGGATGAGTACAATACATTAGTGGATAGTTTACATAATTCGGAAGCACTAGGCGGAAAACGAGTTTGAACGGGAGACCCTTTGCCTCTAGGGAGTGAAAAACGGAGTAGGGAGTATAATATAATAACAGAGATGACTAGTTCCTGTGTTCATAGGCGGTCGACACGATACAGCTGATCCTTTTTGAAGTAGGCATATATATATGTATAGTGCGTTTACTTTTCTAAGATCGCTGTGGTGTGGCCTGTACAGAAATCATACGTTGCCAATTTTCACGTTATGGTAATCATATTAGCTTCACGGAGTCTATTGAAATAGTTTTAATTTCTTAAAATGTGATTCTTTGTTTGCATCAGATATTTTGAATATGTCTTATTTCGTATATTCTTCGTGAAAACCTCAGTTTCACTAATGAAAATGAAGATATGGCATGTTTTTTCCTCGGCGATGCCACATCTGAGTTCAGGGGACCTATGGTTTATAAGAGGATTTAAAAGGTCATGGTCAATATCATTAAAGATACTCGCACTCGATCACCCACTGTGAAAAGTATGGACAGCCCAGCCCAATGACTCCCGTGAACGTCTTCACCTACCACCTGAGGCCAAGGAAATAGTCTATAATATCCTGAAATACTTCATTTTATAAAAATATCTTGAAGGTCCTGTAACTGATGTTTCAAGGCTATCCAGAGAACATCTGAAGCAACAAAGTGTTAGAAATGACTATTCGTAGACTTAAGAAGCAAGAGAGGCGGGAAATATGGTAGAATCTCCAGTGTTTCAAAAAAGAAAAGAGAAAGTGAATCCTGTGACTGACTTGGATGATTTTGATAAAAATGTTATGCAGAGAAGGAATGCGTGGTTGTCTATAATTATAGAAAGAGAAAGAAGGAATAGCTAAGTAGAATCAGGAATGGAAAAAAAAAAGTTAACAGGGAAGAAGCAAACCCTTTCCTTCGACTCCCAAGGTCTAAAGCGAATCCTCCTAAGAAGGATTATATCTGTGGGAAGCATTTAATGGGACTTACATACCCTTAGATATGACAACTCTGCCTTTTCTACCTGGCCCCACCCTAGCGATCTTAGAAAAGTAAACGCACTTTTTTTTTTTATAGCGGCAGTTATTCTGTAAGTTTTCCATACAGGGAGCTTCTTATCTTTGATTCAGGAGTTAGGGAATGAAATTCACAGGGATTCTTCTTTTGTTGTTGTGACTTTTAGATCAAGTCATCCTTGTTCTGTCACGGGCTCTTGCTCTTGGGAAGCCCGCAAGAGTTTTGCTATATATATATATATACATATATATATAATATATATATATATATATATATATATATATATATATATATATATATACATACATATATTATACATACAGCGTGTTTCGAAATTAGAGCCCCAACCCCTCTACAGCATAAACTAAAATTGATATAGGCAAAAAAAAAAAAAAATTCAGAACAGGTATTTATTTAAGTTTCTCTTTGAGTATTTAATATTTTGTGTGGCCTCCATCTGCCTGTACCACAGCCTTAATTCTTGAGGGGTATGATTTCAGCAAATCGCAGAAAAGCTGAGACTCAAACCATTTCCCTGAGCACTTCGGTCACCTCTCTTCGCAGGCCGTTGAGGCTTGGTATACCATCATAGTTCACTGTGTGCGCTTCAACACGATCTTTGAAGATACTACCAATGTTTTCACACACATTAAGGTCAGGGGAGCTACCTGGAAATTCACTTGACGAGAAGAAATCGATACCACTGTTTCGAAGCAGCTCCTGTGTCTGAAGAGTCTTGAAACATTGTGCCTTATCATGCAAAAATGTGACTTCTTCAACAGATAACACATTTTCAGGATCTTTGAGGAAAGGAAATACTCCACCAGTAAGCACAGTTTCTCTGAAGTATTCGCCATTCCATGACTGTCCTTTTTCTTTGATGATCCACATTAACCGTTTGCCTGTGAAACAGAGAAAAATTCCCAAACATTCAGGAAATTTCACAACTTGGCGATAGCGCACGTCATCGCTAATATCATCCAACTTTGCAACCCAAATAATGTCATTTTTATGATTTGGCTTCCTGACCGTGTAAATGAAGAATTCATCTGATGCGGCCACATGAAATGGCTTGATACCAGATTTTTTCAACTCACCAAATACTTCTCTTCTTTCCCCTTTTTGTTTCTAGTTCAAGCACCAATTTACGTAAAGAGTTTCTTGGTCTACCCCCTGCCTCAGCTATGATGTCTTTTGACTCCTGAGAAAGGACTTCAGGCCTTCCAAGATTCTCACTCTTTTCGTGATGACAGTCATATGGATTTTTGTTCCAGTTCCTTTTAACAAAGGATTATCTCTTTTAATGTAAGCTATCTCTTTTAAGCTATCCAGGAATGTGAAATGAAGGTTGCGCCAGCATCCCTGGCCTCTCTGAAGGTTATAGCGCGGATTTCGTCAATCCATTTGATTTCTCCGAGTCGTTAGCCATGGCTGTATCTAACTCCGTCACTCAGTCTGAAAATACAAGAAATATAAAGTGAAAAATAGCTTAATAGAAACTTAAGATAATGTACTTGGAGATATTGGCTATAGCAGAAAACTTCATAACTTTCTATTTGTTCTGTGGAGGGATGGGCTCTAATTTCGAAACACCCTGTATATATATATATATATATATATATATATATATATATATATATATAGATATATATATATATATATGGGAGACAAGGAGATAACCGGTCATCAGGTGAGAGTACATTTATTGCCGACGCGTTTCGTAACACATAGTTACATCATCAAGGCTAAAACAGAAACAACACAAATTAAAAATACATGAAACATAACTTTGACTTTAAGAGTCTCAACAAATATACAAAAAAAATACATAAAATGAAAGCAATTTAAAAAGCACCTGCTAGACTAAAAAGTTGAAGACTGAGTGATTCGGAAAGAAGGGAGAAGCAACGAAGAAAGCCGGTTCAACCCAGATACAACGGCTTGTTTGGCCCAAGACAGAGAAATCAATATAATTGATGGTGGTTTTACAAATTTTTGCATGATTTCTGATATTAGAAAATTCAGGATTGGACACTCTGCAGCCAGTACGATGACTTACACCATTATGTGAATCAGCTCTGACTTTTAGCAATCGTTTAGTCGAACCCACGTAAGTCTCCAAATCACATCTGGGGCAAGTAGATTTATATACGACTGAAGATTGCAATATTGGGCAGAGTCTGTCTTTAAATTTGAAAAGTGATCCTATTGTAAGAGGATTGTTTGGAATTAATATAACTTGCAACATATTAAAGTGTTTTTCAATTGCAGACTTGAGATTCCTTCTAAATTTATCGTCTTGGATGTATGGAATACTGGCAAATAGTTTCTTTCGTGGAACAGTGCTTATGGAAGGGGAGTCCGATAATTTCTTATTTAGAAAATTCTTGCAATGTTTGAAGAAAACATGTGAGGGAAACCGGTTATCGGAAAAATATTTAAACAGGAACAATATTTTCTTATGATACAAATCCTAGGAAGAGGTTAGAGTGTAAGCTCGATGGAGCAAGGTAAAAATTGAATTAAGTTTAAAATTATAAAAACAAGCACTATAAAAAGTTTGAACCCAGACCGGAGAACGCCTTTTTTCTAAAAACGGAAGTGTTAAAACTATCACCACTTCGAAACACCAAAACATCCAAAAATGGTAATCGATCATTTTCCTAAAACACACAAAGAAGGAACCCCAATGAGACCAATATTGTCATCAATTCATGCTCCGAATTACAAACTAGCTAAATACCTAGTTCCTTTACTAGAACCATTTACTTCTAATCAACATACCTTGAAAAACTCCGAAGAATTCAAATCATATGTTTTATGTCAAGACTCTGACTTATATATGACCAGTTACGATGTTGAATCTTTATTTACAAATGTCCCATTAGAAGAAACAATCGAGGTTTAGATAAATTTTTATTGAACCTAATGACACTTATTTTAACTATGATCGTTGCCTTTTTAAGAAATGGTTGCAATTAGCAGTGCTGGCCACTGACTTTAATTTTAATGATCATCTTTATAAACAGGCTGACGGAATGGCAATGGGATCACCTCTCGGTCCCCCGTTTTCCAACATTTTCATGTGCTTCTTGGAAGAGGACATGTTGGAAAATTGCCCCATTGGTTTTTATCCTCTTGTGTATAAACGGTTTGTCGATGACACCTTTGTTCTTTTCAAATCAGCTTTCCATGCTGATCAATTTCTCTCGTACATCAATGAATTACATCCTAATATCAAGTTTACATTAGAGAGAGAGGAAAATGATTGATTACCAATTTTGGATGTTTTGGTGTTTCGAAGTGGTGATAGTTTTAACACTTCCGTTTTAGAAAAAAGACGTTCTCCGGTCTGGGTTCAAACTTTTATAGCGCTTGTTTTTATAATTTTAAACTTAATTCAATTTTTACCTTGCTCCATCGATCTTACACTCTAACCTCTTCCTGGGATTTGTATCATAAGGAAATATTGTTCCTGTTTAAATATTTTTTCGATAACCGGTTTCCCTCACATGTTTTCTTCAAACATTGCAAGAATTTTCTAAATAAGAAATTATCGGACTCCCCTTCCATAAGCACTGTTCCACGAAAGAAACTATATGCCAGTATTCCATACATCCAAGACGATAAATTTGAAGGAATCTCAAGTCTGCAATTGAAAAACACTTTAATATGTTGCAAGTTATATTAATTCCAAAAAATCCCCTTACAATAGGATCACTTTTCAAATTTAAAGACAGACTCTGCCCAATGTTGCAATCTTCAGTCGTATATAGTGGGTTCGACTAAACGATTGCTAAAAGTCAGAGCTGATTCACATAATGGTGTAAGTCATCGTACTGGCTGCAGAGTATCCAATCCTGAATTTTCTAATATCAGAAATCATGCAAAAATTTGTAAAACCACCATCAATTATATTGATTTCTCTGTCTTGGGCCAAACAAGCCGTTTACACGAACTGCTTATATTAGAGTCGTTGTTTATTAAGCAGTTAGTGCCCAAGTTGAACTCACACATCTCCTCTGTACAGTTGTATCTGGGTCGAACCGGCTTTCTTTGCTGCTTCTCCCTTCTTTCCGAATCACTCAGTCTTCACCTTTTCAGTCTAGCTGGTGCTTTTTAAATTGCTTTCATTTTATGTATGTTTGTTGTATATTTGTTGAGACACTTAAAGTCAAAGTAATGTTTCATGTATTTTTAATTTGTGTTGTTTCTGTTTTAGCCTTGATGATGTAACTATGTGTTACGAAACGCGTCGGCAATAAATGTACTATCACCTGATGACCGGCTATCTCCTTGTCACCCTGTCCTTCGATATGCTGTGGCCTGCTTGCGCCAACGTTTTCTGTCTTATATATATATATATATATATATATATATATATATATATATATATATATATATATATATATATAAGACAGAAAACGTTGGCGCAAGCAGGCCACAGCATATCGAAGGACAGGGTGACAAGGAGATAGCCGGTCATCAGGTGATAGTACATTTATTGCCGACGCGTTTCGTAACACACACACACACACACACACAACACACATATATATATATATATATATATATATATATATATATATATATATATATATATATATATATATATATATATATATATATATATTATATATATATATATATATATATATATGCATATTTACTATATATTGGTGCGAGTTCGAATCTATCCACGGGAATCAGATTTTTTATTTGTTTCCACATATGGGTCTTGGGCTTTCTAGTTAAGAGATTGTTGTACTGTTGCAAATACACACATTATCTGGTTAACGAACGTGACCAGTAGATTCTATATATATAAAGTATATATATTATATATATATATATATATATATATATATATTATATATCTATATATATATATATAGAGATATAATATATATATATAATATAATATATATAGTATATAGATCTAGATAATAATATGTGTGATATTTATATTATATTTATATATATTATATATATATAGATATAGATATGAATATATATTAGATATATATATATATAGACTATATATAATATATATAGAGATAATATATATATTATATATATATATATATAATATATATATATATATAGATATATAATATATATATATATATATATATATATAATATATAATATATAGATATAGATATATATATTATAAGATTAATATATATATAAGATTAAATCTATATATAGATATATATCTTATATATATATATATGATTATTATATATATATATATACATATAATCAACAGAGCCGTGGGGAAAACGGGATTTAAATGCAAAACAAACAAAACGTAGAGAGAAATGAAGAAGCGAACACTGACTTCACCCAAAGCGCCGATCCAAAATTTATGTTAATGAACCCCGAACACATTCCTCTTCATCATAGAGGCAGGTTTATCGATGGAATAAAAAAAAATAGGGGGCTGGGGAGAGAAAACTTTTTCGATTACGCAGTCGAAGCCGAATTGGTATATGACCTTTCGTCAGCGAGTTTTTTTTTTTCTTCTTTTTTTTGAAACGGAATGAGCTCCAAGCAATTTTACCCAGAGGGTATTCAGTGTGCAATTCATTACATGCATGTAATAAATTTATCGAGAGAATTATCAAAAAATCTTGTTAATTACTCGGATAGTGTGTAGCGATAATATTCCTTTTTTTATATGCTTCCTTGTTTTGAACAGGAATGAGCAGAATTTAAAAATCAATAAACGTAAAAAAGTTAATGACATAAACACCGCCAATTTGTGTCCAGTTATTTTATGATTTTTAAAATAAGTTTAATATTTCATCATACGAGACCTTGCGTCTGTTGAGAATATTATTGGAACTACCATGTTTGTGCTCAAAGCATTTTTTTTTTATTATACGCAAATGTCTGTAAATAAGCACCCAGTTCTGTAAGACTAAGTAGGCTTAGACTTCATTGCACTGAAAAGAATATATATTTTCTTAGCAATTATCAGCCTATCATGAATTTTTTTGAATATCTGGAAAGAACCGAACTCTTATTTTAGCTCAGCTACTTGAAAGAAGTTAATGAATTTCTCTCTCGAAATGATGAGAGAACTAACTCCCTGACCTGGAGGTCAAACTTCGAAAGCATAGAAATATGGCAGTAAGAAAATCTTTCCGTAGTTGACAGGTGAGATGTGCGAAGAGTATTTCAGAATTCTTTGAACCTCTTGTTAACTTTTTGATAGGAGCTTTGCTGATAAGTAAAAGAGCGAAATGCCTGAGATTTTCATTGAGTGTCTTTAAAGACATATATATACTGCTATGTTTTCACAACAATTTTGGAGAAGGTCAATAACCAATCAACAACGATGGGAGTGAATTTTGTGAGTATTTAGAATCTACTCCTTTAACCTGAGATATTCCGAAATCAGGAATTCCAACGACGTTCTAAAGTCGAAACATCACTTCCTTTTTGAAAAGGTCTTTTGAAAAATAAAAATTCATTCCTAAAGAAACTCATGAAGATGAAAATTAGTCCTCAGGACCAGTAGGCAAGAATTTGTAAGGTTCATGGGAGAGGGACTTTGGGTTGGCTTGATAAAGACCATTTTATTCAGTAAATACCACAATTATAATATTTTTAGTCCAGAGCTGTTATAGTATACAATGCAGTAAATACTACGACCTACACATTTCAGCCATAAGTTTTGCAGCATCTATTTCTTACTGCAAATAAAGTTTGCTTTTCAGTGATGACGCATTGTAATTAGAAGTTAGATTAATATAATTCTTCCCGTCAGTAAATAGTAGGAACGATATTAATAGTAAACACGCAGAGGCAAAAGACCATAGTTTCATTTTCGTCCCAGAAGGTTAGGTGAAGTAGCTATTTGCTTAGAAAAATGTTGCGGCAATTAGTAACTGAATGCCTGACAGCAATGTTTAGTTTTAACCTTTCATGAAAGTGACGTATAAGATTACGAAGGAATCAGGGATGAAAATTCAAGAATCTTGGAAACAATACTAGTTTTGGAGAAGTACTGGAAGAGGATTCTAATTTTAATTGTTAATCAGAAGTTAAAACACAAGTATAACAATTAATTAACGTAAGTTGGATGGAATAAATCTAGTTGATTACGTGGATTGAGGGGGCACTAAGGTTATAAGCCTTCAAGTATGTCAGGAAAGGAAATAAGCACGTTGGAGGAGATAGCCATCAGACTAATGAGATGATTTTTAATCTTCTGTGAACATTATTTAATATTATGTTGTTTTTTATATACATATAGGCATGGAAATTACATAGATTTTGTCATCTCTACATGGAGCAGTGTGTGTTATAGAGGAAGAGTGGTATAGGTTGGATTTAATATCAAAAGTTTTTACAGACAAAGATATCATAGAGAAATGTTACTGCCAGAGTTAAAATCCAAGAATGATTACCCAGCACTGGAAATCAGAATAAACAGTTTTCTTTTTCTACGTGGAAAAACAAACTAAAAGGCTATATGGATCTTACGTGAAAAAAAACAAAAACTAATGGGCTATATGGATCCAATTAAAGGTATGAACGTCTGCTATTTCTCTTCATTGTCTCATGTTCTGAGGCATGATTATACGTTTGTTAAGTAGCATGATTATTTCATTTCCAAGGAACAGCTACGAAAAATCAGAATGTCACAACATGTGCTGCTAAGATTGTACCTATAAGACAGATCTAAACTGATAGATTGTTTACTTCCTTGAGAAAAATCCTGTTGCCAGTTCTCTCTTAACCTTTAAATCTTCCCCTTCTTAAGTCCTCAGCCATCTCCCAACGAGGGAATTATTTGGGACAGTAGCTAATGAAACTGACCATATAAATCCTAATCCGTAAACTCGATCCCTATTCTATTTGGTTATTACTTGTGAGACTATTTATTTTTATATTTGTTATGACTTATACCCTTATATTTTTCTTATTATACTACATATTTTATATGATGTTTTTCATTAAAAGTAATAAATATCGGCAATTGCCATTCAGTATGTATGTCTTATGACATTTTCTTATAATCTTGCCAGTAGATTACTTCTATTTATTCTTTTTTTATTATTTGAATTTTCCGTCTGCCATACTATTCATTTCCTAAACAAGTTTGCAATATTTTGGGTTTCTTTGCTCTTCATTTTACGTTTCCCCCTCATTCTAATTCATCAAGTTATGATTTACTTAAATTTCATTTCCTTTTCACTCACGGTCTAATGCGTGTAACAATTTTTACTTTTTATAAGGTTGTTGCACATAAACTCACCATTGGGAGAAAAAAAATTATTTACAATAATTATCGCAAGAATTGTAATAATATGATTCTATACAAAATGTACATTAAGAAGAATCTTCGTCGTCAGATGATCTTACTTTAATAACAGCTATTCTTTGCAGCATCGCCTGTTTGCAAGTTTTCGTAATGCTTAACTGCATTTGCCCAGTTTCACAGCGTGCTTTCTGTAGGAATAAATTAATTTTCCTACTGACTATTGTTAAAGCAAGAAGTCATTCTTTTTGGCGCTAGAGTTCTCAGCTAGACCGGGCGGTGGGGCTTATACAAAGGGTAGCTTAAGAGATAATCCCTTAAACTTCACGGTTTAATAGGCTTGGCCCACCTACCTATCGCCTGTCAAAGGTAACAGGAAAAGTGGCAACGTTTTTTGAAACATATGTCACGTTTATAAATGCAATTTCTCATTTTATTTACAAATAAAATTATAATCACAATATGTGAACGCTTAAGGTCCAGCAAAACATGCTAAAAACTTTAAACTGCTGATTTATTGATTCATGTGTTATAAAGTAAGGTATTTAAAACTGGATACTGGTAAATGTAGCAACAGGGTTTTTACTCAAAGACGAAAACAATCTATCAGTTTAAATCTGTCGAACTATAGTAAGACTCTAGCTGAAGATGCTGAAGGCACAGCCCTTATTGGACAAGTTTATCATGGGGTTTTAGTTTTAGAAAAATTGCCTTTATAGAAAATGGGTTCTATTGTATATTTTAGGAGTAACTAATTAAAGAAGTGATAACGTCACTCTACGTGTCTCTAATTAGAGCTATTTGAGTTGAAGGTCCAGTTGCTAAACATTTACAAACAGCATCATATTTTCTTTAGTGTAGGTAGCATATGAGAAGACCCTGTAAAATATACCTATCGTATGCAATCACCGAGAAAAAATAAAATTTTTATTCAGAACTAGTATTATTTTCTGATTTTGTTGAGTCCAGGCTATAGAGCTATTATTTTTCTCATCATTTTCCCAGTGATTATTTGGACGTGAACTCTGTCTGTGCTATCACTTTTGAAATTTTCGTGTTTAGTTATGCATTAATGCATTTTCTAGGCCCATATTTTCTTTTTGAGTCCCCAGCCTTTTTTTAAAAAATTGGAATGATTCTAGGTGGTAGTAGCTACCCTGCCTTTTCTGAGCAATTATGTGTTGCTATGGCAGGTTTTCTGTTTATCGCATTTTGATTAACATTTGTCATTTGCCTAAATCGTGTCAATATTTTCATTTCGTTTTGTATGTAAAATTTAACGAAACAGTTATTAACTTATGTTATAAAACTTCCAATTTTTTTTTTTGTCTTTTTTTTTTTTTTTTTTTTTTTTTTGCAAATTTAATGTGAAAAAAGTTAACGTTGTACATTTAATCTGGCTCGCGTTGAGATGGCTGCAATGGCCTCTTCACTATTATCAATGGAGATAAGCTTCCTAGGAAGCCATAGAAGACAGATCAGTGCTAAACCACTGCAACATTTGAAAGGACAAACCAATTATTTAACTAAATACATGTATCTAACGAATGTAGATGCATTTAGAATCATTTTTACGAGTCATAATACACCAACTGACGTAATTTAGAACTTTTTAGTTCACATGATGATAAAGTGTTGATTTCAGTGGCTAAACTTCATTAATTCAGTTATTGGTATTTAAACAGGTTTTCAAGAACGTTTTCTTCGAAAAAGTCATTTACCTTATGTGATTATCTTTTACATTTAATAGTAAACGAGATATTCGCGATATTATGAATTAAGGTAATAGGCTTCATTCTTGCATATCTGTAGTATATCTAAAGATTTTATGGAAATGTGCTACTGAAGCATCGCAAAAAGTTATTTTTATGCAGCATCAAATATCTCCTCATTCTTGGATGAAACCTATCATTGGTTCTCTTAAAGATTTGTATACCTTGGTCGATGTAATTAGTTTATTTTTTATCGTACAAGTATATTTTAATTTCTGTTTCGACAAGTCAGACTACGATAGTGTTCGTAGAAATAAATCAGGAAAAAGATTCTCTCTCTCTCTCTCTCTCTCTCTCTCTCTCTCTCTCTCTCTCTCTCTCTCTCTCTCTCCAGAGCATGTTGCAATAGTCCGAGTTGGTTAACTAAGCGAGAGGGAAAGAGAGATGTTGCATAACTTCTTCGAAGTTAGTTTAGCTCAAGACTTGGGGTTGGAAACTCCAACAGAGGTTGCTGCCATACTCCTTTAAGTGCACTTGTAACTTTTTAATAATTGTCAGGACATAATGCATAATACTGTGTGCCATATATCATAGTATGAACACATTCACGCACACATTATATATATATTAAGTATATAATATATTCATAATAATATTCTATTATATATAGCTAATATACTAAATATATATAATATTATTATATGATATTATACACACATAATATATTATCTTCAACCGCACTGCATTGATATATATATATGTATATATATATATATATATATATATATATATATTATATATAGGATATATATATATATATAATTAATGCAGTGCGTGAAACTACAACGCATGTGAAATCACCATCACACACATGCGCACACACACACACGCACGCTTTCTTCGAAAAAGTAATTTACCTTGTGTTATTATCTTTTCATTTAAAATAGTAAATGAACACATTCACGCCACATTATTTATATCTATTATACTTATATAAATATATATATATACAGGCACACACACACACACATATATCATATATATATAATATTTTTGGTTTATTATATAATATATATATATATATATATATATATATATATATATATATATCTGTGTTGTGTGTGTTGGTCATTGTGTGTCTGTGTCATATATTATATATATATATATATTAATATATAAATTTATATAATTAATGTGTGCGTGAATGTGTTAATTTACTATTAAATGTAAAAGATAATAACACAAGGTAAATTACTTTTTCGAAGAAAGCGTGTGTGTGCGTGTGCGCATGTGTATGATGGTGATTTCACATGCGTTGTAGTTTCACGCACTGCATTGATAATTGGCAGGTGTGTCTATCGAAAATCACCACCTGATAAGGTTTCCCAAGTATTTGTAAGTTTCAGCAATGATTGTACCATACAAGCCTTCTGGCAAACTATGTTTATGTAACTTACATGTACTGTAGTAAGATATGTGATTTTGCAAAGTAATATGCAATATTCCTACTGTTAAGTTCAACCCCTAGGTTTGGTGCCTCAAACCTAACCACAGTGGGTGATTATGCTTTCTAACTTAGTCAGTGTTGGGCCGCCAAGCCAGTCCAACTCATGCTGGTCCCAAGCCCTGGTTAAATTAAGTATACCTTAGTTTTACCAGACCACTGAGCTGATTAACAGCTCTCCTAGGGCTGGCCTGAAGGATTAGATATTTATACGTGGCTAGGAGCCAATTGGTTACGTAGCAACGGGACCTACAGCTTATTGTGGGATCCGAACCACATTACATCGAGAAGTGAATTTCTATCACCAGAAATAAACTCCTCTGATTTCGCGTTTGTCGTAAAAGCTCTGCCAAAGCCAGTCATGAAATTAGCAGTTCAAGATAGAGACAGCTGGAGGAGGCTCGTTAAAAACATTGACGTTGACTAGGCATGAAGTTGAGAAGTGGTGATCTCACCTCACTGCAAGGAAGGAGGGTGGTGAAGTCGTAGTGTGCCTGTTGTGGTACTAAGCATATGCAGTTGTGTATCTAAGTCCTCTCCTGTAGTCCATTCAGCTAAGTGTCACAAAAAAATAAATAAATAAATAAATAACCAAATATAAAACTGCAAGTCCATTGTATTATAGCTGGGCTTCTGTACCCGTAACCAGAGTCAAAGTATATAGGGTCTGCTCAACTCGGCAGTGGGGGCGGAGCTAATACTGTGACGTACAAGAGTAACACTTCTCCATTGAATTACTTAAAGGACCTTTAGTTTTTATACATTTAATCCATATCGCATGGTGTTCTTCATGAAATCTTGATAAAATCTGTAAAGAGTTCACATGTCTGATGTTTTTTAATACCCATTCTCTCATTCAGTCACAAGCATTGTTTTATTTCACATAAAATATACCAGTTTCAACACACATAACTACTCCAGCTTTCTTCATATGTTTATTCTTTACTTATTTATTTGCTTATCTATATACTGGTTTGCTGTATTCTCTTCAAGTCCTTTTTTTATAACAAGACAACTCTCTCTCTCTCTCTCTCTCTCTCTCTCTCTCTCTCTCTCTCTCTCTCTCTCTCTCTCTCAGGTAGTAATATTATCAAGATTATAAATAATTCTTAAGAAATTTATTTAGTTCTGTCACTGTGTTCATAACTCACCTTGAAGAGCAACTTTTTTTTATTTATGCTAAAAGTTAGAATGATAGATTAATTATATTTTCCAAATCTTATTATGAATACTAATTGTAATGCAATAAAAACAAAGAAAATGTGGATACAGGCAGTGTAAAAAATGGTCAGTTGCAATTGCACGACTTGACCACAAAAAGAAAACAATATCAAAAGGATAAGAATTACATCATATATGATATAAGGTATCCAAGGAATAAATGATGAAGACAGTGATACAGGGAACACATTTCCAGCAAATATCTCATTAGCGCTTCATATCACATAAATATACATCCGAACACATAAGTTTACATATAACACAAACTGTATACATAAAGGTATTAATTATGCATGCCTCAAACGATTATGATATTTTCGGAAATAAGTACAAAAAGGAATTCGTCAGTCTTGCTGGATGTAACTGATGACGTTACACAAGGGGCGGGGCTAGATTTCAGATCTCCCACGAACGCTTAATTTTTATAATTTTTGCGTGCGTAGGTAATTTTTTCTGTGCGCGATTATGGGTTTGAAAGTAATTGTAATTGTAATGTGCCATATACCAATTGAAAGGGCATTCTTTGTACTTTTACATGGTATATGGCAAAATGTAATAGGATGAAAAATGATGTAAGAAAAATGTGGTAAATATTTACATAAAATTAAAAAATTTTGGTCCGTCATTGACCTAGAATTCCTCAAAAATTTCTGAGAACACCTATCAATTTTATTTATGCATTAGATAGTAAATTTTATCAGCTTTCTAATCCATTTTTCAGTTTTTTTCTGTCATCATCCCATAGTCAGAAATGCTACGAAACGTGAATGTATGTAGGTTGACGAATTAAGTTTTTGCACATTTTTGTGTGCGTAGATAATTTTTTCTGTGCGCGCTTGTAGGTTTGAAAGTAATCGTAATTGTAATGTGTCATATATCATTTGAAAGATCATCATTATTTAAATTTCAATGCTTTTTTAATCCATTTCAGGTAACCCTGATACAAAAATTGCACAGAAGACAGAGAGCCCAGTGTTGCCAATTTAGCATTTTTAATGCTAGATTTAGCATTTTAGAGCGATTTAGCATTATAAAATTGGATCTTGGCTCCAAATAACAACAGCTCTCCGTCTTGTAGTAACGTCATTGGAGCCAAAAATCAACAAACTTATTTCAAACAAGCAGGAACAAGTATCACACGAAAAATGTGTAATACTTAAATTTCATTTTTTTTTTTTTTTTTTTTTTTACAATCAAACTATAACCTTGTTATATACAATAGATGCATTTCATATTACTTAAATAAAATTTTTCTTATTATTATTGTATATACGTATTTACATTTTTTAAATTTATTTTAGTGGTCCGCCGCATTCAAAATTATACATTAGTGGTCCATGAAGTTCAAATGATTGACGACCGCTGCGTATAGCGCATTCCGTTCCTGCTGTCTATAGCTAACAAACAGTGCGACCTACTGCTTTCAGCGATCGACAATTCAAATATCCCTTCCCCTACCCCGAAAAAAAAAATTATATCATTTCTCTCCATGGAACTAAGCTAAAGTTCACACAGGCGTCATTTGCAGTCGAGAACTTTCTGAAATGCAACCCTACAAGTTCCCTGTAAAAACACCAATATATATTACAATGGCTTTTTTTGAGAGAAATGCACTTGTCAGTTATGTTTTAACTTTTTTTTTTTTTTCATTGGACATTTTTATATTCTTCGATATAAACCATTTACCTACAATGACTAAAATTTTCCTGTAGTTTGCAGTTAAAGAGCTAAGCCCATTGGTTACGGATCATTATTTTGCATAGGCCCGATAATCTGCAATTCTCCTACGAAACCATTATAGCTCCCTTCTTCTCTATCTTCAGCTTTCCCCATCCTTATATGGGGTTGCTGTTTATTAGTCTTTTCCATCTTCTGCGATCCTGCACCATTACAGCTCTACTGCTATGGATTAATTTCTTTGATCAAATTCAATGTTTTCCATGGGAAAACGCACTGCTTTTATTTTGAAAATGTCAGTTCATAAACATTTACATCCGATTAGTCTTTTAATAATTGTTTTCATACACCCGGTATGTTAGACTTCACTTATCATATGAATATCCGTGCGTTGTCATTTTTGTTGAAAACAAATCATGAGACTAATTAATGCACCTTACAGAATAAATTAATTCATAATATTGTGCCTATTTTGGAACTCACTCTGATCTCGCCTCTCGGATGACAAAGGGCGATCCCGCTAATGTTGTTCTTCCAAACTGTATAAAAAGAAAATTAGCCATTTATTTAAGTCATGTGATGGGTAGAAATTGTCTACAAAGTCTTTTATAATCAGTTCCTGCATTTTAATGTTTGTAATCCTAATAAACCAATGCCTTGAAAACATTCATTTTCTTACTCACGACCATTGATGTTCAATATAGGCCCCTTTCAATGCTTTTAAAATATAGCGTACGTTATTAACTTTTGAGATTAGCGTTTTTGCGTTCAACTCTTCACATAGCCACGAGGTAAAAATCACAATTCCACTGGTTGGTGCAGAAACCTCCTGCAGTAAGCATACTTCTGTACAGAAAACTTGATCCATTAAGAGAAGATTCCCAAGTCCCAACAAACATTATCATTTTCGTATCACAGCAAGGTATCCGTAAGGTATATGAGGTCAGCGGGTTCATTTTTCAGAGGACGGACTTTAAATCAAGATTTTTTACAACCTTCATATCCGTAGATATTTTCCTCTCACCAGGATTTTTTGTAATCCACGACATACAGTGAAAAATAAAACATTCACTTTTCCAATATCATCCTCAGATTATTTTATTTAAATTCTAAAATGAGGGTTTGAACGTGAACAATCGGTAAATGTGATCGTAAATTGATGAAAATGTGTTCTTCAAGTATTTCAAGAGACTCGTCGCATGTCTGTGCTGTAGTTTTAGTGAACCGATTACCAAACCAAAAAACTAGTTCTTTTTCCATTTAACAACTTTGTTCGAATGTTCAATAAAAGGAAGCTGTACATGTATTAGTGAATTGACTTTCACTTGTGTTAATGTAGCACTTTATCTAATTTTATTAACATCAATATATTTGCATTACAGGATTGGACCTGTCTTTGGTTAGCAACTTGGCATGCGTATTCCTCCGCGGCCGTCCGTTTATGAAGTGTTGGGTGGCCGGTGGGCTGCGGAGAGCCGGTGATATCCTAGTGCCGGCCGACAGCCCGAGTACCAACAACAATTGCGAACTGTGATTCTTTTAAGTTGTGATGTTACTGGTTCTTGTGTTATCATGAAGTGTGCTTAACATGATCGGCGATTACCTCGCTTTTCCACAGGTAGAAAATAAACTTTTATTTTATTTGTTATGCATATGTTTGATGATGGTGAATTGTAGGTCCATGTATTACTAGGCTAACCGGTATTTCTACAGAAGCAGTCCGCACGGACTGCAAGGAACGTAACCGTGGATACGACATCCACATCGTAGGGATTGGGGTCCGTCTAATGTATTTCGCCGTGTTTAGTACTGGGCCCTCGGGGGTTAATTACAGTCGTCCGAATGAATATTACTTAAAATTCTTGTTCAGTAGGTAAAACTGCATAGAAAAACCCACAACTGCCATAGTCTAGGCCGCCGCGGATAAGTACCCTAGATCTACCACACTGCCTATAATAAATCCACAAACCCCAAGATAATCTGACTGGACAATAAATTACGCTTCTGTAGAAATACCTCGAGTTTTTGTTGGGGGTGGCCCTGTGGGGCAAGGGGGACGGTTTGATCAGAGAATTTAGTTTACCAACCTAAAAGGCAGTACTAGTATATGCAGAAATAACATAAGATTATTCCTATAAAGTACCTAAGATCATTCCAAAAAGTACCCATGTAGGCTAGCCTACTTCATGTGTATCAACAATAAAATCGCCAAAAATGTATGTAGGTTAAGTTAGTAGGGCCAGTTAGCCTATGAGAATGCTGCCCAAAGTAAGGAGTTGTGTCCATTATTGGCAAATTAGGATCTTTCTTGGATAGTGACCTCCAAGGGTTTTAACCTTGGTATGTATTCACCTTTGTTTAGTACAAGCCCGTTAGGGATTACCATACAAACAAGCTTAAGACCAAATATATTGTAATGACCCCTTAGAAATATTTGTCCTAGATAACGACCACAGAAAACCCCAGGGGTTCACTGTCCAGGAAAGGTCCACCAATTGCTGTGAAGACCATCTAACCTGACTTACAGCACTGTACAGTTCATAGGGTAAAACAAAGATATGCTTACTCACCTAACCTTACATATAGCATCATATGCTAAGTGATAGGGTCAATCAGAGATATGCATCATAACCTAACCTAGGGTGCCAGGTATTAACAGGCTAGAGGACATCCTGTCTCCACATAATGGTGCACAGTGATTAGTATTTACCTCAAGGTTTAGAAAAATACAGTTTGAAGGCACATATTACTACTTCCGTGGCAATTAATTCTTTTGGTCGAGGCTCTGGCAACAGGGCAGAGAAACGCAAGTGAAAGATATACTTAGACAAGAATAAATCCTAACTTTACTTATCCTAGGAAAATGTGCGCTGACCTAGCAGGATGCAACCCCCATTGTGGTTGTCACGCATAGCAAAATTATTCAGCTGTATTACCAGTGCATTTACATAACCTTATTAAGGATTCCCAAGGGTAGATAATCCTTTAGTACATTACTTTCATGACAGATATTTTAACTATCCTATCTTAACATTTGCTTAAGTATTTTGTACATTTTTGCCAATAATTGTTGCAAGCCACTTGGCTTTTGGTCCATTACCCATATATGAAAATGCATGAAAACACATTAGAATATCTAAATTTCAATAGGGATTCCTGAGGCCGGCACATTTTCCTTGGCCTAACCTGCCCCATAGTGTTATATATTATACAGTATACATGAGTGCATTCTTAACTTACTTTGTGGCTTCCTGAGAAGTGTATTACCAGTATCTACCTCAATCTCATTGAGGTGTGGCATCATTGCATTGCTGCCTGAGGATGAGAAGCGACAGGCTGGACTTAACCACCAGGACGTGTGGATATACACACACTGGCCACATTGCATAATACTAACTGCTTGCTGAAAAACACCAAGCTATAGCATTCTAGTAAATAATTTGAAAATGAGTAAAATTGAAAGTGGCTCTTGATTCCATCAGTATTAACCCAGTGTGTATTCACCTAAGCATCACCTACTCAAGAGGTGCTAGTGCTAAACATGGGGGAAGCTATTTGGGACCCATATGTGTAGTACTAGCCTTTCTTGGGTCAAAGTATTATATACATACACCTATTTCTATATTGTGTGGTCAGCACATGTATTTTGCTTAGCATTTGACGAAGGTGGACACATACTGAATACTGATAAAATCTTAATGACAATGCTGAACTGAATATCAATCAGAAGTGATGGGACAGGCAGTTGCAATCATGGTTGGTTAGAAAAAAACTCCAGTTTTTAAATTTCATTTCTCTATGGACAAGTAACTAACATAAGTTCAACATTTTTATTCATCCACAAAGTTATGTCAGTGCCATATGCTATTAGTTTGAATTAATCTTGGTAGTGCCATCTTTGACTAACATCCTTTGTGGCACATCATGAAGTGAGTTTTTGTTTTTAAAGTGACATTAAAATCAAATGCGTTGTTGTTGTTATTTAAAAAATGAGGTCTGCAGTCACTCTCTTTAGCAAAAAATTTTCAACAGTTAATGCTGCACTTGCTCAGGTTCTCAAAACTGCATGTACCTACAGTACTTAGAAAATTTAAGTTTCCAAATATGGTTTTCTGATGGATATATTTTAAACCAAGGTGATAGTGTGATATTAGGTTAGGGTGTACCTGGGACTGCCCATTCCCAATGGGAACAGTGACAATTATGATGAATGGCCCATATATATCTCTAAATAATTTCTTTGTGGTTTATAGCACCATGAGTCCTAGGTCAGGACAAGTTAGGTAGAGGGGTCGTTGTTTTAGAATAACTTACGACCACCTTGGCATCGAGGAGTCTTAAAGGAAGTTGATGTTTGGAGGGTGAAATTTCACTCCACACAGTTCTGAGATATATTGTTTAGTAAGAAAAGGTTTACCATGCATTGAGAGATACATTGTGTAGCAAAATAAAGAAAACAAAAATTTACAGTATTAATGGTTCACTGGGAGGTATTCGTGACAAAATAATTGTCATCCATTGAGACCTAAGCTAACTACAAGTTATGCTCGCTTGTGGAGTTCGAACTTGTGCAAGACCAGCTGAATCATAAAGTTCAGTTGATTGTCTGCATCTTAAATGGCGTTTTAAAGTTGAAATTCAGGACACAAATAATACTTTTTAAGTGCATTATCATTTAATCAATTATATCGGGGGATTCAAACACAATAGGCGTTCGATTAATTTGTAATTGCATTTGCTTTTAACTATCAGTTCAGCCTTTGCTGTATCACCCTTATAAGAGATGGTGGATACAGCTGTTGATGTCAATAAGAAGCTGATAATTGTAATATAGCAACAGGGTACATTGCACTAATTTTCAAAATGATAAAATCTCCTTGCCATCCAGTTGATTGGTGCATACGATGGGATTTTTTTTTTTTTTTTTTACCTGGAAAATATTTCCTTCTGCTGGTGCCAGCAATTAATAAATCGCCCATGTTGCTCTCTCTTGCTATGCTATTTTGCATTTTACGTTAACAACTTTGGAACTAATTCTGTACTGCAAGGTTATAATTAATTATATACAGCATCATAAAAGATGAATTATAGGTACAACAGTCTAAAATGACAGCTTAAGCTTTAAGACTTCTTGATGTTCCAGAATTTCATAAACTCAAAACTTCATTGTTCATGAAATCTATTCAGATACGTGTAATCTATTTTTCGTCTTACTGGTCTGACAGTAGTTATCCATATGACATGTACAGTTGGACACAGGTTTCCCTGGTACACCTTCTTGAGGGACTTCGAAAAATTATATGGTAACAGTGTTTAATGAGGGGGATGGGGGGAGGACTCTTCCTCTCTTAGCAAGAGTTCCACCAATAAGCTCTGGAACTCTTTCAGTGGGAGGAGTCATTAGGTATAATTGGACACACACGCACGGAGTAAAAAAAAAAAAAAAAAAATCTGAGCAGGTTATATCGTTGTAACTAAGATTACTGTCTCACTTTTAATATAAGTTGGTTTATTAAGATTCCATTTAACTTTCGTCTAAGGCGTTATCTTACCACCGTGTCTCTTGTTATATATCGGTCATATTCATTACGCAATACGTACTTAACATTGATCAAAATTTTAGTTATATTGGTATTGGAGAGAATCACGAACATTATAACAGGATATTTTAACCTTATCACGTAAGTCAAGTTTATAGTATCGGTTGCAGTGCGTTTCCTACCAATAATATAATAGGAAGCTATAAAGAGAAGCGCAGCAGCACTTCATTGAACATATCCAAAAACTCAGTGAACGTGTTGAAAGTGGCCGACACCTTAGCTCTCTCTCTCTCTCTCTCTCTCTCTCTCTCTCTCTCTCTCTCTCTCTCTCTCTCTCTCTCTCTCTCTCATATTAGCTAATTTAAAGTTACATTTCCTCTAGAAATACTACTGCGCTAAGTATACAGTTTTGATATGTCATTAATACCCTTTCAACTTGAGTAAACTAATATATGCATATATATTTATTTCGGGGGGGCGGGGCAAGTGGTGTCGGGGATAGAGTTCTTGTTGTTAAGCCGTCTTATAGGTTTTGGAATTCTAAAATGTCATTCAAACTGACAAGCTTCTTGCTTTTGCTGTACCGATGTCCTCAGCCTGGCTTTGCTACAACTGAAATGGGTTGGGGGCTAGGGGTAAGGTGGGCCTGTTGCGACCCTGATGAGTGGACGAAGTACTAGATATGCTCGTGGACAGTGTATGGCCAACGAAAAGCTCCACTTGAAATATTTTCTTGTTTATCTTGAATGCCTGCGTGTCTTTAGTGTTTATCCTAATATTATTAGAGTACTGTAGATTTTCTGAATACAACAACATTTACAAGAAGAAGGATTGGGTTAAACTCACTCTCTCTCTTGTAAATACATATAGAATGAAAAGGAGAGAGAGTAGACGTTACTGAGGAATCAAAATGAAACTACTAGGGACAGAGAAAATTCCACAACGTGTAATGGAAAGTGAAGGACGACTCCCAAACTTGGTGCAAACTTTTAACCATTCCCATTTGGTAAACTTAATTCGTTTGCCAATGATAAACTGTTGTTGATATTCTGAGGTTTCATGTATTCATGGTTGGGTTTGTATTCCCTCTTGAATATACTGTAGAGGTTATTCCCTACACGCCGTTCATTACAATAATTATTACATGATATGGATAAACATATCTACTTGGCTTATATTTTCTTATGTATTAATTGTGGTACATGTTTTAATGCCATACGGACAGAAATTCCTTTCGCTCTTATCATTCGTGTGAGGATAAGAGACAGACGTCTCTATTGTTAAATAGCCCCCTCAGTCATTTACCTGTCCATTGTGTAAAGAGCTATTTGGAGAAATGTAGTTTGATGACATTGTCCCAGGGTTTTCTTTTTAGAGAATTTTTAAAGAAAAAATCAGGATAGCGAAATTCCCTTTAGATTTTGAACTCCTTTAAGATATCAAATTCACCTTTCTAATAAATAAATTATAATAATCATGACCTGGAGCTAAACGATATGCATAGGTCTGTTTACGATTTTTTTTATATCATACGACATAGAAGTTCAGCGGAAGCCATGGGGTAATCCAAATATTCACACTCAATTTTTACTTTAATTTTTACTTTTATTTTTAATATTAGTGAGAAGTCCAGCCACTTTCCTTCTACATCACCTCTTGCAATCTGTTAGGCATAGAAGATTCATGGTTTCTGACGATCTGTGGTCGGTTGTGGAAGAGTTTCCATTGTGTTCCAAGTGATCCTTAAGTTGATCTGGTCTCCTCTCCCTCTCAGGCTCCCAACATTTTACCAAATTAGCCTAAATATTCTCATTGAGGTTCATGTCTGTCTTGGCCAGTCAAGCAATTGCAGATCCTCTCCACCTTGAAACCATTACTGGACTATTCTGGCCGTATGGATGGGGCAGCGGTCGTGAATGAAAATGACAGGAGCAGGTGGGGAGGAATTATTCCGCTGTTGAAGTAAAAGAAGTTAGAAATCCTGAAGAATTTCAATTATTTTTCACCAGTGAAACTCCACTCAATCCTGGTGATATCATCCATACAATGTAAGAAGATCCAGCCCCACACGTTTACTGTGACATGCCCATTCCTGGTCACCTCGTAAATGTTTCTTCTGTAGTATCTGAAGGGAAAATATCTAATTTTTAACAATTTACGCTTTGCTTTTCGTAATAGGGAAAATAATGCTATATCGTTTGGGGAAATAAAATGCTAAGTAAAAACTCTTGCAATAAGTTTAGAAGTTTTATTCATCTGCAAGGATTAATACTTATAATAGCATGCGACGGTCCGTTATATATATGATATTCTTTAATTCAGTAAACAGGCTGTACACTATATTATAAGTTTGCGTACGTGATTATTCATAGCATTAATAATGCATTTGCTTAATGCCTGAAAGCTGGCCATAGTATAACTAATGGGGGTTTTTCAATAAAGAATTTTTTTCACACTTCTCGTGGCAATATAATTCAATTAGCGGAAAATACATGGTTATTGACAAAATTATTATCTTTTGATTATAATATTACCCTTGCTTATAATTATTATAGTCTGACCGTTATTAATGAATATAGAAACTCACCTTATATTACTCGGTCTTCAGTTATGTATTCTGCCGTGACTTCTGCTAGTAAAAGACCTTTCGTCACTGCATATGACCCGAGACCAAAATTCCATATCCTCCCCCACAAACTGTTGAACAAAGGCAAGCCTATCAGCACGATGCCGTTCGGCGAGAAATTCCTTCTTAGCAGGAATTCTGAGGTATTCCTGCCTCATGCAGACGTCTTCGCACCGTCATAGCCGAAACATTTAATGCCAGACGTTCACAAATAGCAATAGTATTGGTAAAAGGATCTTCTTATGTGCTGCTCGTCGAATGTCGTCGTTATCCTAACGGGTGGTGTTCGAACTGAAATACATAATTAACATGCAGATACCTAGATAATCAAGATTGATTATAGCCTGTTTACTTATGGGAACGCTTTTTGGTATTCTGGGAAGTAAAGAGAAAGAATCACTATTAGAGTTCAACAAGACCAAGGGAACTGTAATTTAGGTTTCATAATTTTACGGGTTTATAAGTTTTATAGTTTAAAAAATTAATAAATAAATGAAATAAATAAATGCTATCCAAAGTCGGTCAATTTCCCAGTCTAAGCGTGCCTCCTTTTCTATTTATTTACTGTTGTAAGAGAGACTTCAAGACACTATGCAACATCAAGTATTGAAAGCCCACTTTCTCGTAGAGCGACGATCTGCACCCGGAGAACTATATGTTGCTGTTCATTTGGAGACTATAACGAATACTACTAGCAGAGGACAGATAACCTATCAAAATTTAGCCATGATTGGATGACAAACCTGTTAGCGTGTAATAGGGGTGTTGTGGCAGTGATATCGTTATCACTGAACAAAGTGATATATTAAATCACATGATTACTGAGACTGATTGATTGATTGGCTGTTACTGGCATTGCAACATCTCAGGTCATTACTGTCATTGATAACGTTTAAAATTCTGTATGTCTTCATTATCATAAATTGTTAATTGTCTGTGAAACACTGTTTACTAAAGGTGGTGCTGTTCCTCTCTTAACGTGAATTCCACTAATCAGCTTTCGAGCTGTTTTAGTGTACAAGAGGTTGGAAGAGGCAAACTTGTAAGAAGTATTAATCCTCATAGATTAATAAACATTATCTTAAGGTGACCGTCCGCTATGGCGGATGACATGTCAACTTGAAAAAAAAGAAAATCGAGTTATTACTTGTATCTATGCAGAAACATGCCGTGCATGCTTTCCAGAAGTTTCAGCCAATTATTTTCACAAATAATGAAGATATAGCGGTTTTTAAATGATGACGTCATCGTAACTGCGTCGTCTGTATGACTTGATTTTGACAGAATCGATTTTGCGTGTTTACTTTTGCACATATACAGCGATTTTTTAAGATTGTTTTCGAAATTCTCATACATCTGGTAGCAATCAGGGTTGACATCTTGGCCATTTTATGGCCAAAAACGAGAAATTTGGCCTTTTTGGAAGACGTTTGGCCATATTTGTTATCTGGCCATTTTTTGGCCTTTTTTGATGTTTTCATAATTCATATAATGAATCTGTAATAATATTCTCTTTATTAACAAAAATATTGCTTTTTATTCTATAAAGAATGTAATAGGAAAACAGTTTGTTGCACTGAGAGTGTGAGCAACAAACTCAGTCGTACGAGTATGAGGCGGCCTAGACGGGTATAAAACTAACCGAACTCCCGAACCGAACATACTTGTAATCGTTGCTTTGCTTTGCATCCTTGCCCGAGAAACTTAGTAGTTATGATATACCCTTTGGTGACGCATCTAATCATTCTAATGACTGTGATTTCATGATTTAACAGTTGTGTGTGCGCCTAACGCTTGTTTTAAATATGCCGAAGTGGAAGGCTTCTTACGACAGTGATCGAAAGTACAAGAAGGAATGGGAAAAGAAGTATGTGTGGTTGCAAAAAGCACCAGGAAATAGTGAAGATGCTTTCTGTAAAATCTGTCATTGTTCAGTGAAAAGTAAACTCTACAATTTTGCTCAACATGAAGCTTCCTCCAAGCACAAATCTAAGATAGCTGATTTGAATCAAAGTAGTCTTGCTTCTTTTGTCACAAAGAAAGCTACAGTATCAGCGTCAGAAGAAGAGGTTAAAAAAGCAGAAATAAAATTGGCAGTATCAGTTACTTGTCACTGTTCAGTAATGGCCATTGATCATTTGAGTGATGTAATTAAAGATCTTGGAAAAGGAAGTGTTTTAGAAAATATAAGACTGCATCGTACTAAATGCACTCAGATAATAAAAAACGTAGTAAGTGCAGCATTCCAGGAAGATTTGAAAGACGATATAAAGGACAAGAAATTCGTATTGCTCATAGATGAATCAACAGATATTGGAATACTGAAACACTTGTGTATAGTGGCGAGGTACTTCTCTGAAAATGTAGGCATCAAAACTGCTTTTTTAGGCATGCTTCCTGTATCTTCCGCAACAGCAGAATCTCTTTTTGAGCTACTAAAGATTAAGTTGTGTGAATATGATATGAACCTTGAAAATTGTATAGGATTTGCAAGCGATGGAGCTGCTTCTATGATTGGATCTAGAAATCAACAATAAAAGTACAAATAAAGTAATTATAATAATGTTGTTTTGACTTTTATAAGAAAAAAGCGAAAATTTACATAGCAAATCTTTGGGAGCTCATAACTCAAAAACATACTTATGCGCTTGTCGGTAACCATTACTCGGTTATTTATCATCCAATTTTAGAGAGAAAGATATCATTGGAAAGAGAAATAAAAATCCTCTGTGTGACAGATTTTTTTGTGACAAAAAAAAATTCATAAATAAAAAAATTAAAAAATCAATTCTGTCACAGAATTGTTCCGTATTTAAAGAAGTTTTTATGGTATGATTTTCAATACAACTGATGTCATATGAGCGGAGAAAACTCTACCAATTTTTTTTGTTTAAATCATGATTTTTGCTAATAAAACGAAAAGTTTTTGATCAAATTACTTGAAATTTTGATATGATGAAGGTATTATATATATCTAAAACATATATGAAAATTATGTATTTTGCGTAATAAATAAAAAAAAAATAGACATCATAGCGGACGGTCCCCTTAATGCAGGGGTTGTTACTTAGCATTACATTTCCCCAAACGATATATCATTATTTTCCCTGTTACGGAAAGCAACGTGTAAATTGTAAAAAAAAAAAAAAAAAATCAGATTGTTTTCCTTCAGATACCACCGAGGAAACATTTACAAAGTGGCCAGGAGTAGCTTGTAACCGTAAACGTGTGGGCCTGGATTTCCTTACATGGTATATGTGAGATCACCATGACTGAAGGGTTTCACCAGTGAAAAATACGTTGAAATTCTACAGGATTTCTTCTTCCATTCACTTAACCAGCGGAATTATCCATTTCCACCTAGTCCTGTCATTTTCATTCATGACGGCTGCCCCATCCATACGGCCAGAATAGTCCAGGAATGGTTTCAAGGTCGAGAGGATTTGAATTGGTTGACTGGCCAAATAAGGGTGCAGACATGAACCCCATAGATCCCGAGAAAGATAAAGTCGATTTATTAAAGATTGAACAATTCACAGGTGCCCCGAGAGAAGCCGAAGTGCAGTGGAAAAATAACTGAATTTCTAATCAGTTTTCTCCCATGTATACATAAAAAAAAATTATTTTTGTTCCCATTAGTTTTATGCTCATCCATTTCGTATGAAGTAGCTACTGTCGCATATTTTATGTAATATAAACAGGTTAGGGGTAGTTACGTTTGCTTTATGTCTGTTACAATTAGAATCATAATTACCTGACCTGTTATCGAATTGCAATTACAACTTCAATTACAAGATGGGGAACAATATCAAATACAATCATTAGTATAACTTAACAATTTTGATATTTCAAAATTGTAATCACAGCTACAAATACATATATAGAAATTTTTACTCAATTACATTTCGCACACCTATTTCCTTTAAAAAATGCAGATAGTTGCAAAGACTTTATACTTGAGTTTGGTGTCCTTTTACAGTCAATTTCTGCAACAATTGTAAGTTGTAACTTATAATACGTTTAGTATAAATACAAAACAAACATATCTAAAATATTTTAACCTGCAGAAATTATCGTTAACATCCTATGATTTGCCTAAGTAAATTGTTAGTATCTTTATTGTGTTGAAAATTATTATGCAGATTATAAGAAAATAATAGTAAAATACAAAACTCAAATGTTGGAAAAAAAATTTCACAACTTTTTGCACAAAAAAGGAAATAAATGGAATCAAATTTTTTTTAGAATTGGAAGCTGGCTTGTTAAGATTCTCCCTTAATAATATAATAAATAAATTGGGTAGCGACTCAAAACAAAACTTTTCAGTTACAATTACCATTAAGTATAAATAAAAACAAACGCAATTACAGGTAATTTCAAAACGTGTAATTAAAAACATTTCAAATAGATGACAATTACTCCAAGCCTGAATAAAAGGTAATGTTTATTTGTAATTGGTAAAGCTCTCTTACTGTGGGTTCCACAGACAGTGCAGTCACGTTTTTGGTCAATAACAGTAATGGAGACTGGTATCAGTACGAGATTTTGCTATAATTTTTCAGTATAATCAAGGCTTTAAACTCTAATGAATGTCCGGTAAAAATGCTCAATTTTTATTTGTAACACATAGAGCAACTATAACCAGTTACCTATTCAAACCAATCTGTAGGCAATTGGCGGCTCTCTCTTTGCTAAAAAAAGAAAAAAAAACGTTGAAAAGTTGCGTGACAAACGGATTTTTGCTACCATGCCGACAGTTATGTTCCTGGGCGGCCATCTCTTCTTCACCTTCGTAATGCAAGCATATGGCTGATGCCTTGAGTCCAAATGAAGATTGCGGAGGAGGTAACCAAACACAAGTATAACAGTAGCTTTACTATCAATCACAGTGTCTATCGTTCTACTACTCCACCATATATGCAGAAATCTCTCTCTAATAATCAGTTACTCCTAACCCAAGTCAATAGTCACTAAAGAAAGAAAAAATGTTTGACCTTAAGATAAAAATTGTATTAGCTACTACTACTGCTGATGCTAAGAATAATAGTAAAAAAAACTTTTAAAATGCTATATTACTGGTTATTATTAATAATTAATTAATATTGTCTTAAAAATGCTATATTACTGGTTATTATTATTAATAATTAATATTGTCCCCTTGTTTTCAACGTAGACCAAAAGTAATACATCCATGCCTAAGGTAAGGTAGTACGGTACGGAATTTGCAAATTTTTTCCGTACCTGAACTGTACCGTACCGTACTTTGGTAAAATTGTCATTCCGTACCGTACACATAGGCTAAATATCAACCGTACCGTAATGCTAGCCTTGCTGGCAGGTAAGACCTGAGTGTATTGTTAGATATATACAACATTGTAAATTATCATTATTAGATTAAATAGATAAAAAATCGTAAAAAATATACTAAAACTGAAGTAACATTCAGAGAGAGAGAGAGAAGGGAGGGGGAGGAGAGGTTAGGGAAGGGAGAGGGTAGGCGAAGTTTTTTTTATACTGTTGTGTTCATATACATTTCTGGCTAATCAATTGCCTCTTCGTACAGGACAAGTGTCTATTCTTTATCATTTGTGATTCATGATACTCTTATAAATTACGGTTTGGGGTGTAGTAATAGCAAAATCTCCTACTTATACGAATCTTAGTTACAGAGAAATAGGTTAGAGAATTCGCGAACACTTTTACCGAGCTCATTTTACGAAGCAGTGGTCAACGAGTAGTCAGTTCTCAATGTAATTATTAACAGGAACAATAATTACGTGAGCATATTATATTTAACAGTAGTATCTTTATTTCATACCATGGTGATTATGATCCCTATTGGCTAATCCTACAATCAAGGAACGATATAATGATATGTGAAGCATGGTATTGTTTTACTTGACTCGAAAGAGTCTGAATCCCAACAGAGGTGAAGTCGTCAGCAGGATTTTAAATGGGTCAGACTTCATAACCACTCACAATGAATCGAAGGGACACAAATCTGGCGCTGCGAGGATGAATTGTCACTTTACGCGACAATGGCTTCTCGATACGAGCCATTGCACGTGATGTTGGTGTGTCCCCCACCACAGTACAGTTGTGGATAAGAAGGTGGGAGGAGAGTGGGAACTTGAATGACTTGTGTACGTTGTTTTATCTGAATGATTGGTGGATATGTTACATTGTTCATGGTTATTTAATCTTGCTTATTTAATGTGAAAGTGTCTTTCTATTATTTCGTCTCACTATCATAATTTTGGTTAGACTACAGATATCCACAGCCATTCCAACACCACAGTAATATTTCAGGTGCACCTCCATAATTCCTCACCGGTGGGTGGTTGGTCCTTGCTAACCTCAACCATGAACAAAGTTAGATAGTCGATTGAGTTGTCTCGATAAAATTAAGCCTATAAGAGCATTTTATTTGTGCCCACTCCGTCACAGTCATTATGCGTCTTATGATAGCTATAGTTTATATATTAAATGTACTTTCAGTGATGGCTCAGGAATGATTTACAGTTTTGATAACCACCAACCAAATTGAGAATATTATGGAAATATGTAATCACGTTCTATTTGATATGCTTTTGAAACCAAAACTATACAGCCATGTTTACTAAATTATGATCAATCCATCGAGTACAAAATTCGAAGAATCTAGAATTGATTGCGATGTTATATAAATTATAAGTTAAACATTTAAGATAGTATGTTCTCTTAGCTAGGCCAGGGGGTCCACGGAAAACCACTCCAGCTGAGGATGACGCCATTATCAGGGCGGCTCGAGAGCAACCCTTAACCAGCTCCAAGGCCATCCGTGAAGACCTTGGATTAGAAGTGTCATCGATGACAGTACGACGCAGACTCCACGCTGCTGGGATTCATCACAGAACTCCAGCAACGAAGGAGCTCTTGACGGAGCGACATAAGGTGGGAAGGCTTGATTTTGCCCAACGTCATGCTGATAAGGGTTTGGACTTTTGGGGCCGGGTCATCTCTACTGACAAGAAGTGCTTCGCGTCCACATCACATGGGAAGCTGCATTGTTGGCGAACAAATAGAACTCTGTATGATAAGCAAAATAATTACTTGCATCAATTATCTATTGCATTCTTCTTTATATTAATTATTAATCTTCAGATTTTGTTCCACGGAAGTGGACTGTCAAAATATAGAAAGGGAGTAAACATAAATAAGAGTGCTATTTCTGAGATAAGTATTAGGTAAGGGACAGTGACATCATTTGCTCTTTTTCCTCAAATATAATTAAATAAATAATTAGACAATAAAATTCTTTCAGTGTTGTTCATCACTGAGAATTTAAATTCTCCAAAGGTATAAATATGATTTATATTTATACACCCCCATTTTTTTTCTCTCATTCAGATATGAACCCCGTAACATCGTTGAGGTGGTTTGATCCGGCCATGTCACCTGCAACGTATTGGGCTGGGTGTGTGTGTGCATGGTATGGGTGATGTGTACCAAATCGAGGGACGATTTACAGCAGCTAAGTATGTTGAGCTGCTGCAAACCACCTCCTTGCCTTCGTTACGAGAAAGGAATTTTCCCTTCCCACCAGGGCCCATCCTGTTCATGCACGACCAGAGTCCCATTCACACTGCTCGCGTTGTTCAAGAGTGGTTTGCCGGACAGGATAACCTGCTCCTTCTTAAATGGCCGAGCAAAGGAACAGATATGAGTGTGATGTAACATGTGTGGGCCCAGATGGTGAACACATGGAAAATGGAACATAGAACAACACAGCAACTCATGGCTCACATCAACTCTCAGTGGGAAACTCTCAGACGGAGACCGCAGCATATTTTCAACCTAGTTCATTCGATGCCCGACAGATTGAGGGAAGTGACTGAGAGAGAGGATGGATGGTCAAGGTATTAGATTGTATAATATAAATGTTATATTTTTTGTAATAGGACATAAAATGTTCTCATTTTGTTCTCACTAGTTATTTGATTATATGTTTTTAATAAACATAATTCACTACTAGTTTTTATTATAACCATGATATTCTTGATATAATATTCGAAGTATCTGTAAAGAAAAAATGGCATAATGCCTCCATACATTATTGAGAGTATTGCAGTAAACTTTTCTACTTACTCGTGCCCCACATGTTTTTGATGTCTTCCTAATCACCATTTCTTGTTAACAGCATTTAATTATAGAATTGAATGACTCGCCGAGCACTGTTTTCATGCAGTGAGGTCGGTAACAGTATTGGCAAATTGCCTTACCTGCATACTTTGTTCACTGGTGTGGCCGATACAGATATGATACTAAGCTGCTTATTTTCGCCTATTAGCTTCTTGGAGTCTATTCAAATAGTTTCCATTATATGAAATGTAATACTTTATATCCTACTGATATTTTCAATGTTGTATCTTTGGTTAAAACTTAAGTTATATGAACAAGAGTAAAAATGTGGCATATTTTTTGGCCGTCGTTGTCGTTTCTGAGTATAGGGGTCATATGCTCTGTAGGCTATTTTAAAAGGTAACTGTCAATTCAGTAGATGATACTCCTTTTTTTTTTATGTCAGCCACTATAAGGAAACCCCAAATGACTTCACGTATCACCTGAGGTCAACGAAATATATAGTCTATAATATATCAGTGCATACATAATTTTAGAAAAACAACAGTTAACCCTTAAAAGGTCAACCACGTCATATGACGTTTTGCAGAAGTCGTCCCTCACATGTTTACGTCATGTGACGTTCTTAAGTTTTTAAATTTGCCCGCCTTCATAGCATATTGTATCGATATTGTTTCTGTACTACTTAGTGCCTTATTAGAGGTCTAGCTGGACGTTTGCACTGATCGTCTTCCATTTGTATGAACTGCGCGGGGGAGGGGTTTAAGGGTGACTTAGGAGGTTGTCAGAAATGTCAAACCAGATAATCTTGTGTGGCAAAGGATTGGTGGTGATAATTTTTTGCCGCACACCTTCGATTTTAATGAAAGTATATCAGGAATAAAGTTTTTTTTATTCTTTTTTTAATGATTCTATAATGGAACTGACTGTAGAGAGATTCAATCGTTAATTTTATGTTCTGAAATGGGGTAATATAGTTAGCGAACACTCAAGGGAACAAGAGTGGTATGACATTACAGTATCAGAGATGAGAAATTTCTTTGCTCTGGTTATGCTTATGGGTATTGTCAGGAAGGGCAATCTTCGATATTAATGGGTCACTGATCCTCCTGAATACTCTAATGACATATCAGAACTGCATACTGAGCGCAGGGGTTTTTCTAGGTGACATCAGGTCACTAAGTTAGCTAGTATGAGAGAGAGAATCAAGCGCTGCTTCGCTTCTCTTTATAGCTTCCTATTGTAGAATTTGTAGGAAACGCACTGCAACCGGTGCTGTAAACTTGGCTTACATGATAAGGTTAAAATATCTATGTTCGTGATTTTCGGCAATACCAATATAACTTTAAAATGTTGATACATTTTAAGTATTGTGTAATGAATATGACCGATATATAATAATAGACACGGCGGTAGGATAACGTCTTGGCCGAAAGTTAAATGGAACCTTAATAAACAAACTTATATTACAAGTGAGACAACAATCTTCATTACAACGATATAAACTGCTCAGATTTCTTTTTTTTTTTTATATACCCCGTATGTGTGTGTCTTTCTCCCACCATACCTAATAACTCCGCCCACCCAACGAACTCCAGAGCTTACTGGTGGAACTCGTGCTAGCAGAGGAGTTCTTCCCCCCCATCTCCCTCAGTAAACACTATTACCATGTAATTTTTCGAAGTCTCTGAAGACGGTGTACCAGGTAAACCTGTGTCCAACTGTACATAGTGCTAATATGAAATTTTCCAGAACTCTTGAATATTTTTAAATTCCTCTAAATATATAATTAATGACTTTCAAATTCATGGGTTTATTTTATTCTTTTTTTTTTTGTGGGGGTGATATTCACTTAACGATCTTGTTTTAATTCTTTTATGGGGGGGATATTCATTTAACGACCCTGTTTTGATTATTTGGGGGGATATTTATTTAACGACCCTGTTTGGATTAATTTTTGTTTGGGGGGGGATATTAATTTAACGACCATGTTTATATTATTACTTTGAGAGAGTTTTTTTTGTTGAGATTTCTAATACAATAAAGTGCTGTTTCAAGTGCTCTAGAGGTTGCAAATTTTCTAGTTTAAGGAAGTTGTTAAATATTTTGGGCTGCAATTGGTTTCGTCGTGAACGCTGGGTTTTACGTATATACTGATATTTGTTCTTCGTTTCCTTCATTCTTGTCAGAGAATGCTCTTTGTAGTTCTTTAGTTCGTCCCTTTCCCTTCATTCCATTCTTCAAAGAAGCCACGAGCATTTAAAAGTTTGCTCTTTCAGACTTCGCATATACAGTATTTAGCTGCGCTGCCCTTTCTCATATTATGCAGTAGTCTAGCTTCTAGTATCGTTTAATAGGAATTTGCCTCTTTTTATTTTTTTATTTTTTAATTTTTTTTTTACTGAAGCATCGATCCGATCATCCCATCACCAAGACATTTCATGTCAATGGTTCTGTGTAGGTCATTGGACTAATTGATTGACTACTTAGACATTGATTGCAGTATTGCATGGTATTGGATTACGTAGTCACTTAGACAACCATTTTGCTCATATTGAGTAGTTTGTATGCTTGGTAGGAAGGTTAAATTACCGGCCTAATCATGTTTACGTAACTAGATTTTTGAGATAGTACCGTATTCAGTCGTTGATATTTTTTTTATCTTCTCAAATTGTATGAATATCCAATAGTCACGGAAATTATATTTTCCATACACGATTCTGTGGGTACTGAAGTTTTCTGGAGTTTTCTTTTAATAATATATAAGCCTACCATAAAGATGGGTGTGTATACGTTTTCTTCTATAAGATTTCCCAAAGAAAACTGAAATGTTTGTCTCTGGTTAAAGCTATAATCTCAATGATAACCCAGATGACTTTTTGAGGGCCGTTGTTAAGGTTGTTGATGTTATTTTACTCTATTATTATTTATACGTAACTGTGTATACCACTTCGCGAACAGATTTATAGTAGCTGCAGGCTGCTGTTTACTTTTATAAATTTGTAGTCAGGGTTACATCGAAGTTCGTGTTATGGGAGAGATTGTATGGAATTTCCACCACTATTGAGTAAATATATTTCGAAATTTTTTAAAGTAGAATGCGAAAATATACTCAGGTTTAAGGATTGGTCTTGGTGCAAGTATAAAGGACGTCTGATATCAGGTCTCTCTCTCTCTCTCTCTCTCTCTCTCGTTCCAGCTCATCAAGGCAGTGTAGTATAACATCATTCCGCTATTTACCATGTAGCATGTAATAGTTAAAATCTCTCTCTCTCTCTCTCTCTCTGTCCTGTATCTTAGTCTCTCTTAAGAGCAGGAAACAGCATAGAGTACAGAAAGATTAGAAGCAGAGAGAGTTGTTCTTTTATATGTGTTCAAAAGTAAATAAAGTGAACTCTCTCTCTCTCTCTCTCTCTCTCTCTCTCTCTCTCTCTCTCTCTCTCTCTCTTACCCCGATATCATTACGGGCTAATGAGTATGAAAATGGAAAGGAAGAAGTGCTTCAAAGGACTCAATCGTGATCATTTCATGATATTTCAAAAGAAATTGGATTCGCTCTTGGGGTGCATAACACGTGTAGAAAAAAAAGTGATAGTGTAGTATGCTAGATTTGGTCATTGTTTGAAATAACTGTAAAAGATGACTTGAGATTGTGTATTGTAATATTATTGGAAGTTGGATCATTCGGGAAGCTAACACAAATAATTAACTTAAGAAGCAGAAGAAGCCACTTTTTGCCTTTAATTCGTTAAGAAAAGTAAAAAGAATATGCAGTACAAACATGTGTACGATAAAAAGTGTAGAGATCGTTTCATTAATCCGTATACATTTTTCCTTTGTCGTGGTAGATTTCCCCAGAACAGTTGCTGTTAAAAGTAAGTAAAAGAAAAGTTTATTTCCTTTCATGTGTACCAGATTTCAGATATTTTGCTTAATCCCCGAAGAATTCAGGGTGACAATTCGGTCAGTGCACTGTATGGAATTTTTTTCTTTTTATTCAGAAGTCTTAACTTGTCCAAAAATTTGGTCATGATATCCATACCAGTGTATAATTTTATGCATTGCTATGACACTGCAGTTAAGCAGTTTATAATTCCCTCATATAACTTAAATTTTGAAAGGCATTGTTGATTATGAAATTGTACGTAACTATTGGGCAGTAAGAATATTTTGGAGGAGTTAAACGAAGATCAGTTTTGTCCTTTGTAGCATCAGAAAACATTATTGGACATTATTGGACTTGTGTATGACTTCATTCACAATTGTGTATAAGATGCATTTCACAGGTTAGTATATAAAAGACGTGAAATCCTCTTTTTATATTTCAGACGAGTTAACAGACAAAGATAGGTAAGTGAGGATTACTCTATATTATGAAAGCGTATATGTTCGTATGTTAAGAAAAAAACAAATTTCATTTTAGTTTGGTACTTTTAGAGCGTTATGCCCCCTTTAGCTGGTCTTGATTAACAGTTGGTATGTCCTTTTTGAGGTATTTTCCCCTTTGGACGATAAAAGTTTTAGTTGGTGTTATTTTATGTGGTCTTATTCTGAAGCCGGGTATATTTCTCTAATACAAGTCGGTTTTGTGCTTGAGACATATGATTATAAGAGTGCACCTTGCTTTCTATAGGGTAGTGTGATTTGTTGCCTGTCTTATATTATTAGTCTTAAATATAACTTCTCGGCGGCATCAAATTTGGCCGGCATTATAGGTAAACTATGGTTTTAAAAAATTTCTTTTAAGTAAATTATGATTTACATTTCATTTGCAGGGTTATAAGAAGAATTTCTTGAAGAAAATTTACTCAAGGATGGGAGTGAGGGGTAGCATGAAAATATTCTTGGAAGTTATGTGCACTTCTTTGTAAGCATCGGTGGTTCAGTGGTAGAATTCTCGCCTGCCACGCGGGAGGCCCGGGTTCGATTCCCGGCCGATGCAAAGTTTTTGTTTTTCGTTCGTCTCGTAGTAGTTCCCATTCCGAGTCATTACTTTTGACGAAAGGATGAGGATTGGATTGTAAACTGCCTGGCAAAATATATGTTCATTCCCGGGCCCTGGGATGTTTACCTTGTTTACTTTACCATTACCTTGGTTTTACGTACACCCCTCCATAGGAATGGTTCCCGCTCTGGCAAGCCCTAGTAGGTTGTCTAAACAAGTTGCTGCTTATATTTTATAATTGTCTTTTAGTATTTTCTCATCAGCATCCTAGCTCCTGCAGAATAGTGGCTGTAGTTCTTTGTTTTTTTTTTTCTTTTTAATTTGCTTTCTTATGATTATTATTAGTCAAAACCATGACCGTATTATTTTTCTCCCTTGACATTTGTTCTTTATATACTATGCACTTACTTCCAACATAAAATTTAAGTTTAGTCTCACTGTTGCCTTTCTTTTCACAATTTTTACATTTTGATTTTGAGGTGGTGCTAGTACAGTCATTTGATGTATGATTTTCGCCGCATTTACAGCAGACTTGGTTATTTCTACAATCTGTTGCACTATGACCAAATTCCTAATATTTATAGCATTGATAGGTCATATAACAGTCGTACACACTGCAACAACTATACCGCGTATACAACTTGTCACCTCTATTTTAGGTAGCTTTCGTATTTGTGGTGTGCATTGGATGATATCAAAGCCAATGGATGATATAGTGCTTGTATTTGTCATCTTTGGCTTTCATTTCCTTTACAATTTTCAGGTCGTCGTCTTCAGAATTTAGAGTACCTATCCATGGGGTTTTGTTTATGTTATTAACAATGTCATCTTCATCCTTCGGAACATTTACTATTTTTATTTTGGGTTCAAGTTTATCCTTCTCTTTTTCTTTTTCTAAGGTTTTCCTATCTAGAAATCTTACGAATAAGTGTCCATCTTTTGTTGTTTTAACCTGTTCAACTGGCGCCGTTATTTTACTCATATTCTGCTTCTTTTCATTTGCTCCTGTGCTCTCATCGTTAGTAGATTTGATCAAAAGCATTTTTTTTGTCTTGAGTGATTCTGCATAAGTTTTGTCCATATTTGTCACAACGCTGCCAATTTTGCATTGAATTTCATCCATGTTGGTCATGACGTCACACGTTCTTCGAGCCGAATCCTGAATCAGCTCTGGTAATACCACTGGGTATGCTTTTACTTCTTCCAGTTCCTTTTCAATTAGTTTCATGTGTGTTCATCGTCTAGACTCCTTGCAATTGTTACAGACGTGGCAATGTTTTTGTCCTGGTCCACTCGAAAAGTATTGGGGTAAATGTTTAATTTATCTCTACCAACTTCGGAAAGTTTATGGGGTAAACTTTGTATTTACTATCCACTCGAAAGTATGGGTATGTATTTACTCTCAATTCCCGAACATACGTAAGGGAACCATGTATCACATTTCACAGCAAATTCCTCCATCAACATCGTCTTCAGAGCAGCTAACACTGGTTGCCGAGTCGCTCATGATTTGGGTCGACTCATCTTCCTCCAGTTTTCGCTGTATGTTCCATATCTCTCTGTGCTTTTCTGATAATTTGTTGATAAAGTTTATATGTCATTTTAAGCCTTCCCTCTCTTGTGTCAATTTCTACACAATGTTTCTCCTTTTTTCTTTCTCCTTTTCGTATACTTTTTGAACGTCGGACTAGGCTTGCACTTTTCACAGAGCATTTGACAGACACGTCCTACTTGCACATGATGATGATGATAGATGAAGCCAGCTTTGTACTGGCACGGGCTCTTGCTTCTTAGCAGCCCGTAACTGGTGATGGATGAAGGATTTTTCTCTAGAACATACCATTCGGCTTGCACAGCTACGTAGGATACGCCGTTTTAATATTTTTTTTATTTGATAAAATAAAAGATTTTCAAAACTGCCTTTCGAGAGTGGTTATTTTGTATTTTATCATTATCTTGCATTATATAGCTATTTATGTAGGTAAGTTTTTTTTCTATCCTTTAAATGCGTATAGGAAACTACTTTTATCTGATAAGTTCATATTTTATTTTACATATTGATATCAAAGTCTCCAAGAGAGCCCATCTCCCAGTAACCATAAGAAAATTAATACATGCAAGGTTCATGGAAAACACATCCGGCCAGGCCCAGCGTTAGCCGAGAGATAGAAGTCCAAGTAGCGAGTGCCAGTGACCCTTATGACGTTTAGAACTATTAGATTTGTATAGTTTTGTGTCCGTGAAGTCTCATGAAAATACAGAAAATGACATTCCAGGGTTACACTTTAGTGTTCAGGCTTTGAAGAAGATCTGTAGTCACTGAGTGCGGAAAAGATGTTAACCAATGGATTCCATCGTCGAGTTCTGCCTATGATTAGTTAGCCGAAAGGTAGTTTCCCTTTAATAATCAAAATTAATGATAGTTATTATTATTATAAAGTCAGGGGGTTTATAATAAGGAAAGCAGTCCCGGCAGAAAAATAATGGTAGAGAAGTAAAGAATAGGTAAACCAAACTGAAAAACAAAAGACATAACACAAACTATTAAATAGACTCGTAGGAATGTGCTTGTTAAAAAAAATGCATTTTCACCTAGTTTTCAAGTCTACTACATAGGTTAATAATTCTATAATCATTTTTGATCATAGTATATGAAAATTGTGGAGTGGTTGATAGGTTAATTCAGATGGTCACCGCGGAGGTAGAGGTTGAGGCTTTGGGGCCTTTTGAGGTGAATCCGTGATATGCGATGCTGTCAGTTTTATCATTCATGTCTCCCCACATATGCTATTCCATACCATTAGTTTATGGGTCCTAGTTTTTATGATATTCAGCTGTTTGCATAAGCAAGTAATGTTTGTATATATTAGGTACTAGAAATGCTTAATTAACCTGTTTTTTGTGGTGAGTCTTGGCAGTTGAGCGTTATTGTGGGATTTAACTTTAGAATAATAGTTTAGTGTCATGATCACCATTTTAGAATAAAGTTTAGTGTCATGGTCACCATTTACATGTGTAGCATGTCTGTTAACTCATGGTGGTGGTTTGTTTTAATGTTTTGAGTTGAAAATTTCCTTGCTATCTAAAATCGGCCTTACTACACACACCATGTAAGGGGGAAGGGCCTTGAGTACACCTCAAGTGGTGTTGTGTAGACATTACTACAGGGTAGTTGCAGTAATCTAGCTACATGGATATGTGAAATGTGTTTTGGTTGGAGCCTCCTGTATGAGCTGAGAAGCTGTAAGACTGGAGTTTGTGATATGTGATCTGTTGAGGTTTTTGTAATATATTTTGTTGCGTTGTTCTGGTGGTAAGGAACAACTTATTTGGGAGTTCCTGTATTCTACAGTGTTATCCTCATGTAAATACAGGTTTAGCCTGAGATATGATAAAATATCAATAAAGAGCACGAGGAGATCATTAGAGATAATCTCTAAGTATTTCTGGATATTACATTCAATTTGGTAGTATAATAATTAAATTACTAGTTACCTCTGCTTTTGCTTTAATATGCATCGTATGGATTCACTGACAAGGCATGGTGATTTAAGGAGGCAGATTTTCCTCCTGAGAAGGAAAAGTTTCAAGGAAATTGTAGGCTTAAACTTTGGTAACAGTGGATCCATATATTCTATATTTCTCTTTAGGTTTGTAACTTGTGTCTATAAATGTTGCAAAACAAAGGTAGTTTATTCCTTGGAAATGGTCTGCTTTAGTGCCATTGTTTTCTTGACTGTTGTGTGGGTATTTTAACACCTCGGTAATAATTACTTTCAGCCAGTCTACTAGTTGAGAGGTTTTAGATTTTGATTTTGGTAATGTATTAAAAGTTTTTACCATCTCACTGGGATAAGAGCTTGGAGGGATTTGCTTAATGGTTACATACTTAGATTAAACCAGATTAATGCCAACACAGATCCCTGCACAGTTGTGACTGGTAAGTGATGGTAAGATAATTAGTGGTCTGCTGTGGAACGCAGACTTGACCCAACCAAGACTTTGCTTGAAGGGTTCTGATGGTTTATAATACATTTGATTGATGCTTTGTTGAAGTTGGTAAACTAACCTGTAAACACAGGCCTTTTTCATGCCATATTATGTTGATAAATGGCACAGTTTGTGGGCTTCATGCAGTATAAAATATGGTGACAACCACTGGTAATTTGAAGCAAACCTTCAGTCTTCCTTGTAATAAATGCTTAATATTCTGACCTTGCTTAAGTGGTTATGAGTACGTAGGTAAATGTGAGTATGCCAGACCAGAGAAAGGTGTTGGGAATTTAAATGTTCCTGGATAAACACTTATGATTTTTCATTAATGTTCACTATCATTTAGCATCAAAAAAGGCTTTAGAACGTATGCTGTTGTATTTTAGAGAAAGAGTATTGATCAGTTGTTCTTAAACTATTGGTGTAGAATTAAGTAGACGTCCGGTATTCTCATTTTGCGAGTTTACTGAAAATACAGTAGTAACTGAATGATTTATTTCCTTAACATAGTGTATATTGTTGTATGCACATCTGTATTGGTAAGACCTGTTCAGTTCTCTATTCAGTTTGTTATATTTCAGATGAGCAGTCGAAGACAGCTGCGAAGTCTGTGATCTGCAATTGAGAGAGGAATAAAGCTTGGTGAAGTAAGGTCGTTAGAGTAGCAATAAGATTATTTTTTGCTGAAGATGGTACCCATGATTCAGTTTATGAAGTATATGTACTACTATAAAAAAAAATTTGGTAAGGCATTGAAAAATGCTATATTGTGAAAATATGTAGGGTAGAGTTAAATGGGATGTAAATAATATACTTGAAGAGTTGCAAACATTTATTGATCAGACACACTGAATAAATTAGAAAGGGTAAATTATTTATCACTGTTCAATCACAGAAACACGGTGCGATTCTAATGTTATGACAGGTGAGTAACAGCTCGTTGGGTACTGTAAAAATGATGCCTAAAGCACCTACAATTTTTGGGTGGCTGTTTTGTCACAAGTCATTTTATATACTAAGGTATTGAAGAGCATGATCACACTAGGAACATTAATAATTACAACGTGGAGAATCTTACTACGTACTCTATATAATACATAAGTAAACACTATAATACAAGGTCATTCAGGTTGTATTTAAGGGATGATGTGAAATTGAACATAAGAAATTGAAAACAGGCACTCCATAAAACACACTTCATGTAGGTTATGTATATTCAGATTCAATCTTCACAGTATCCAAACCCTATTTTGTTTATACGTTTTGTTTTTTTATTTACAAGCTATGTACAAAGTAGGCTTTATACCTAACATTTGGTATTGTTTAAATTACACCAACACAGATATGCTTCACATAAAGCACAAAAATAATTTAAAATTCAAACTTATCTTATGACAAGGAACATAATGCCTTCTCATAATTTTTGTATAGGCAACATTGCGTAGTTATACATGTGGAAATATTTTGCATGAGCTATTTGTTGAGGATTAATTTTAATACAATATTTTATTTCAGAGACCTCCTTTGGTAGATGGATAGACTTTAATACAAGGAAAATGGATATAACAAATCAGTCTTCACTATTATATTGCACAGAATCTTTCGGGGTTTACCTATTGAGATCCAGGTACGTATGAACTAAATTAATTTTTGTTACCTATTAGATTAGTTTCTTGGCTTCTAGCATTCCTTTATTTAGGAAGTCACAGCCTCTATCGACTTCTTAATTGTACAAAAATATAAGATCACAGACACCATCTCAAATAGTGTTGAAAGATATCTTCCAACAAATATCACAGAAAGAGTTCAGAGACAACCTTTTTATGGGACGGTTGGGGGTAATGGTAAAAAAAGGCTTTTCCCTTTATTATTACATTATACCTCTTTCAGGAGAAGAGATGAGACGTGGAATAGATGACTAAAGAAGATAGCGAACCCAAGAGCACGAGGAAGATAATTAAGCACCATGGAGGACAAGCGTTTGAAGAAGCATTTCAGAGGAGGAAAAGCATTGAAGAAGCAATTCGAAAGGATTTTTTTTAAAAACCTAACAAGGAGAAAATCGTGTGAAAAGCTTGGCCTGCTGGCCTAATACAGATATTGCAGGCCAAGTTCATATGCGAGATGCTTAAATACTGGAGAGTAGGCATTCATAATTTGGTCTTTGCAAGAGGATCTGCTTTCCAAGGTGGATTAATATCCCCTAGCTGTCTTTCAAAACCAATCAAATGGATAAACCGTATGGAGTTTCTAAGATTTTGAGAAGCAGCAGCTGTTTATGTAGGTTTTCAGAAGAATATTAATGACAGTAACACCACTTCTCAGTAAGTTTAAACTTCCTCCCCCAGGAAGTTGAAACTTCCACAGGGGAGGAAGCAAATCAGTTATCAATTCCTATTGGGAGTAGTAAGCACATATTAGAATGAGTTAAATTAAGTTATTTATGCTATAATATTCTACTGGATGAAACAGGATATTGTACTTTGGTGTGAAAAAAAGTTCATAATGTCCTGTTGCTACATCCAATAGAACAATAGCAAAAACAACTTGCTTCTCCTCCTTCATGTGGTAGACAATGATTGCAGGAACAGAAGCCTCTCTCTTCCGGAAGAGACTATTGTACATGAATGAGAAGGATTTCCAGTGCCTATGCTTCTGTCCTCTCCGTAGATATGATTGGAAAGAATTTCATCTTGAGTTGCATGGTTGTATTTGGGATTTTCATCTGCACCATTCTCCGAAAGATTAATTAATGTGCAATTTACCAATTAAAATTTCCACACTTCTCCAGTAGTGAGGAAAGGCTTTTAGTGAGAAGTTTTTTGACCAGCTAAGAATATGCTCTCCTCCTCCATCTAAGTAGTACTTCTAGAAGGATGGAAGCATCCACAATTTCCAAGACGTATCCAGTAGAGAGGAATGGCTTTCAGCATGAGAAGTTTGTTGACCAGCTAAGAACATGCTCTCCTCCTTCATCCAAGTAGTACTTCAAGAGGGATGGAAGTTTAATCCAAGTAATACTTCCAGAGCAATGGAAGTACCTACAATTTCCAGGATGTCTCCAGTAGAGAAGTATGGTTTTCAGTGAGAAGTTTGTTGACCAGCTAAGAACATGCTCTCCTCGACCAGCTAAGTAGTATTTCTAGAGAGGGATGGAATCATCTACAATTTCCAGGACATCTCCAGTAGAGAGGAATGGCTTTCAGTGAGAAGTTTGTCGACCAGCTTAAGAACATGCTCTCCTCCATCCAAGCAGTACTTCTCGAGAGAGATGGAAGCATCTACAATTTCCATGGCGCCTTCAGTACAGGAATGGCTTTCAGTAAGAAGTTTGACCAGCTAAGAACATGCTCTCCTCCATCCAAGCGGAACTTCCAGAGGGATTGAAATACCTACAATTTCCAGGATGTCTCCAGTAGAGGAATGGCTTTCAGTGAGAAGTTTGTTGACCAGCTAAGAACATGCTCTCCTCCCCCATCCAAGTAGTACTCTAGTAGGGGTTGTCAGAACCACAATTTCCAGGACTATTCAGTAGAGGAATGGCTTTCAGCAAGAACTTCGTTGACCAGTTTGAAATATTCCCTCCGCCTCCATGCTACTAGTACTAGTGGAAGAACTTAAAAGAACAAATAGGTACATTATGAAACAATGCCCTTGCTTTTTTTTTCCTGTAGACGAAGAAAGGTAAGCTACTTTCCCTTCTCTTTATGAAGTGTGAGGACTTGAGCTGCATTTCTCATAACCTGGTTACCTCCAGCAAGCAGGTTTCCTCCAGCCTACCAAGTATGGCAAAAACTATGTAGCTTCTTCATTCCTCCCTACACTTGCATGGATGTCACGCATGTTTTCCCCTCTCCTAGCAGTGTTTTCAAGAACGGATCAAAGGGACTACTATTTGGAAAATCTGCATTCCTCTTGTGCACCGGATGTTTCCCCCTCTCCACGCAGCTTTTTCTAAAACTGATGAAAGGCACATATTATGCAACAAACATTCTTCCCCCTAGATTATTTTCTAAATTCCCATGCTCTCTCCCCGAGACAAATATCAGCTTTTCTTCAGAGGGCAACTTTTTTCTCTGTAAGGTGATCATTGAAGATCCCTAGATATTGTTTCTGTTGAGCACAAGTCTACAGTACTCAGAGGGACGATAACTGATCCTACAGCTTTCTCCTCGTGTTGTGGATGTTTGTCATACAAGGTCAGTCGCAGAAGGTACTGTGTTACCTCCTCATCTTCAACCTGTAAAATATATTATTGATCTACAACTGTGAATTGGTATATTAATCGATGTTGCAAAGAAAAAGATGTGTATGAATTTAATATACTCAAATATACTCAGTGTTAAAGAAGAATAGCTTTTTATTTTAGTTCATTACCTCAAACTTGAAGTTCTGGTTGAAAACAGGTGCTAAACTTGCTCTTCTTGTATCAGTCTTACTTGAAGCCTTAATAGTATTCATCGGCGTGAGAACACAAGCTTCCACCCACACTGTGCCAGGGTTAGTGGTGGAACCGCGCCCTTTAACATACCTATGGGAAAATATGTATGTTCAGTCATCAGAAAACACTCATATTGTTCTGTACAATATGAAAACAAATGTAATACATAGTATTTTTTCTTGTGACTGAACATAACATTATACACGTCCATTGTTACTTTACACAAAAATTAGAAAGTCAAAAATACCTGGCATGTAGTATGTGCAACACTAGCGTTGTCTTGACGTAATCATAGTAAACTGAAAACCAGAGCCTGCCTAATTGGTTTAGGTTTCCTGGCTGCGGTGGTTCCATTCTGAAAAACAAAATACCTCAGCAACGAGAAATATTTTATCATCATCTTTAAAGTACATTTTCTTTAGTACATCACACAAATGTTCAGAGTTCGAGACTAGAAAGTTCTTCAAAATCAGGTCCGTTTGGCAAATCGTGACAACTTACGTTACAAACGCAGGTTTTGGCTCTTCAAATTCGCCGTGAACTCTGCTGGCGGACATAGGGTGCAGGAGTGCATTGAGAATGTCCGGTGGAAGAAATGAGAGGGGGTTTGGATGGTACATCGTGGTGCCTGTGGACTCGTACCTGGCTGCATGTCTGAGGGCAAAGGTTTCCTTTTAAGTAACTACATGGTCACATTCCCTGAGGTATAACAACGTTTAACTGAATATATCGATACTGTAAAATCAAAAGAGGAAATTTTAAAAGCTTCAATTGCAAGCAACTATGTAATTTACTGTTGTTGTTGTTGAATTAGTGTACAGGAATTGCAGAAGTGTGGACTACAGCCACTTCCTGCTCTAATGGCAAATGGCAGCATGTTTTCAGTATGCATATATGTAAGTTACACTAATTATTTCCGCTTACTTAATATCAGAGTCATCCTGAACGACTTTACTCTCGATTTTCTGGCGTTTAATCTTCTGGATGAACATGGCGAAGCAAATGAACACCAAGAAGACGCTGCAAAGACCGACGAGAATAAGAGCTGTGGCTCCTGAAAAAGAGAAATGGCAGATGTTAGAGTGGGTAACGCAGCTTGGGTAAGTTTAGTTAAGTTCGATCACGTCATCATATATCAAGTGGGTGGACAATCACAACTTAATTGTTTAGAGTTGAATATCTGCATTCAATAACGAATACTTAACTTTGCACAAGTTTGTGTTTATATATTATGTATATAACGTACAAGTTGCCGACCGTCAAAACTTCTTTCACTTACATCATACATAACACAAGTTACGGTTGAAATTGGAAAACTTTTCAAAATAATGTAAATAAGTCCTCTGACTACTTCCACACTAAATAATTATTAGTCTTCCATCCACACAAATCAAGACAGATTTCAAGAAAGGATTCCCAGTTACTTCCATTGGAACCTGGCAAGCAAGAGGGAACTATATAGACCTCTGGTATTAAAATTAAAATAAAAAACAATAAAACTACAAGAAAAGTCCACGGCAGGAAAGACTAAATGACACCGAATTCCGGGCTTTGTCCAGCCTTCCCAATGAAACGGCCTGCGAGGACAAGGGAACCAGTACTGAAATACCAGGCATTTCTCTCAAACCGTTAGTACTTAGACTATCGAACAGGACCCAATGCTATACGAATGCCAAAAATATGAGTATTAATAAACGAGAATGAAACCGTACGAACACGAACTTCTTACATAAAATGGGGGCAAAACTGTTTAAATTCTACAGTAGGAGAAGACGAAAAACTTTGAAAATCTTCGTAAAACTTATTGAAACCCATCAATAACAAAGACGGAGTTATAGCTTACGTCGACCTTGCAGGATGTAAAAAGATAAGAGTATTCATTGTAACTAATGTACTTCTGTTATGATAATTACAATCTGTTGAAAAATAACCCACTTGTATACGGGAAGTCTTTTCACCAAAAATCTATTTTTAATAATTTTAATACTTTCAACGAAATAAAATTGATCTCCCTACTCTTTTGTTATGCATGCATTTCAGTGACCCACAACTTTCTCCTGCAAGACTCGCCAGAAAATACATGAATACAATTTTAATTCAATTTCAAGTTACGATGTATGAGGGCAACCTTAAAGCTGAAAAAGAAAAAAAATATCCATATACATTTGGCCTTATAACACTCGGTGCCCTTCGGAACGACTGCCGAAGAAGTCGAGACAAAAACGATCGAGTTACTCATGCAAAAACTACCTGGGATTTCCAACATTTTAAAAATGTAAATCATTTATTCCTTTTTACGCGAAACTAGATCTACAGAGGTCTGCAAAATATGGTTATTAGTACGATATTAATTGTGTACCAATGTATATGTATGTAGTATATGTACATATATATATACATATATATATATATATATATATATATATATATATATATATATATATATATATTATAATATATATATATATATATATGTACAATCTACTGGTTCCTTTTTTTACCAATTACATATGCATTGTAATAACCACGATGCCCTCTTAACTTTTTGAATTCTTTGCTCTTTTTTTGGATACCCTTGTCACTAAAAACATGTGGCTACTACATTTCTATATATATATATATATATATATATATATATATATATATATATATCTATATATATATATATATATATATATATACATATTCAACAACACATCGATTTGTACGTTCGAAACGTATACAATACTCTTCACTAGATCCAACATGGGCGTAAGTCAATCAGTCTAATAAAAACAAATTTCACTGTAACCTGTTTAACAGTTTCTTTCGTTTGCACTTTTTTTCATTTACAGTTATTATTCCCATGTCATTTACAAAGAGAGCAATTTCAGAAGCGATCTCGGCTGACAAATGGAGAATAATTCATTCTGTCAGTCGCCTTTTGCAAAGTTCCTCTGCCCCATCTCTCTCTCTCTCTCTCTCTCTCTTAATCGACTTTTTCACTCTTTCTGACTAGTCTCTCTCACTGATTCCTTCACTCTCTGCCAATCACTGACTCATATTTCTCTCTCTCTCCCTCTCTCTCTCTCATTGAGTCTTTCACTCTCTCTGCCAAATCACTCAAAGTCGTGCTCTCTCTCTCTTCTCTCTCTCGTTTAATCGATTCTTTCACTCTTTCTGACAAGTCTCTCGCACTGATTCTTTCACTCTCTCTGTCAATCACTCACTCATACTTTCTCTCTCTCTCTCTCTCTCTCTCCTCTCGTTCACTGATTCTTTAAACTCTATATGTCATTAGGTTTTATATATTCTCTCTCTCTCTCTCTCTCTCTCTCTCTCTCTCTCTCTCTCTCTCTCGTTTCACTGATTCTTTAACTCTATCATTATCATGTCATTAGGTTTCATATATTCTTTCTCTCTCAAATTAATTCTCTCTCTCTCTCTCTCTCCACACGTCGTCCGTAACCTCGTCGGTATTCTGCCTCCCCGATCATGTAGAACGTCACCTTGGAAAGCCAAGGTGGAATCCACGCCGCCATCAAGAGATTCCCACAGAGGTTCTGCAAAACCGCAGCGTTCACAGACTCCCCCTCCCAGAAAGATACTACTATAGTACTTAAGGTGTTCCAGTGTCACGCTAATTGACGAAAGTGGTGCTCACTTCGATGTGGATTAGGAGTGTGGTCTGCTATTTATACTGGAAAAGGCGCCAGTTACATTTTGTTAAACGTAAATTAAATTGGACGGGACACTTTCGGCGAGAGAGAGAGAGAGAGAGAGAGAGAGAGAGAGAGAGAGAGAGAGAGAGAGAGAGAGAGAGAGAATAATAATAATAATAATAATTTCCAAAATATATCAGGGGTATTCTATAATATATAATAGTAATTTCCCAAATAAATTGATGTTATTCTACAAATAAAAATCACAAATATGCACAGTGTTACACACAAAAACATACAATGGCAACATTCTCAAGCTGTACTACAGAGAAAAAATTATTTCGATTACAAACTAGAAACATTTCCATTCCAGCTCGGAATGCCTACTCTTGACGGTGTCCAAAAAATAAATAAAATAATTAATACAAAATCATAACTTTAAGTTCTACTCTCAACACTTCCAGACAACAAAGGAACAAACTCTTCATTTCCAAACAAAGTCCCACACCCACGACTGCTTCAGCATGAGGCGAATACTGATAAATAAAAGCGTCCGCATGACGTGACGAAGCAAGAAATTCCAAAGGTCGCCGGCAGCAATATCGAACCAGAAAAGACAGTTCGCGCAGTTACAGTTGTCTCCTCGACTGCACCCACCCACTTACCACCGGGTATGAAAATACACTGTAATAAGGGTTCTGTTATGTCTACCACTATCTTTGTACCTTCATTATCTTGGAACTATAATTGAAATACGTAAATATTTTAATCTTATTAATCATGCTTTAATTCCCTTACTCGTTTTGCTTTTGTTCCCGATTTTGAAAATGGAAATAGATTTTGTCCACTCAATAACGAGTTTTGATCTTGCTTAAATACCGATATAAAAATGTATACAATCACACTGAACTATAACAGGTTTTACCAGGAAGTCCATTCTAATTATTATGAATTCATGAAATCATATTGTATGACCGTAAAGAATACGATTCAAGCATGAAGGGCCAATCATCAAGTGCGCCATCTGCTGAAAGACGACCTGTTACCCCACCGAAGTAAATCGAGATTTTATCGTAACATGCTCAAGTGCTGTTATAAACCTCTAGAATAGCAGTGTAGGCCACAAACACCTATAAATCTTAGTGTGAAAGCGTGCACTTTCCTAATAGATAACATTTCATAGAAACTTAAATCGTACTCAAAACCTCCCAATTTTGAAAAGCTCGTTTAAATGTTAGGACTATAAGAATCTCTCTAACATAACTTCCTATGATTCTAATTATGTAATGTATCTAAGAGTTAAATCTACGAAAAACTTAGAGCTCACTCAGCACGTAACGAAACCTGGCAAGACGCACCTGTATTTCTGCATAACAGCCACGGGCTAGAACAGCTGACTGAACTACACTGGAATTATTAGCTAGTAATCACCCCCCCTCCCCGCCAATAAACCCCTGCATCTCGAGTCCTCTCTCTACTTCTACGTATCCCTATTCCCTATTCGTCACTTTCCGTCTCCTGCAGTCTTCCCTTCACCCCGGCATATACATTCACTGATCTACCTGGGAGTTGCCAGGCATTCCTTCCCATTTCCTTTTAGTGCGTCAGTGCCTACTCAGAGAGCACCGTAGCAGACAGTTCGTGCGTTCGGCTAACTATACTCTTGTTTTTTTTTTTCCCATCTGTCCACCCGCCTGTGGTGTTTGCGTATGGTAACACTGCGTCCCGGGCTTTAGATAGTTACATTCAACAATGATAATAATATCCTATTTCAAATATTAACGGTGTAATTTATTAAAACACTTTTCAGTTGCAAATATACCCCCAGATATCCTTTTAATTACCTAAAACGTACACATAGCGTAATTATTTAAAGCCCGGGACGCAGTGTTACCACAGGCGGATGGACAGATGGAAAAAACTGAGTATAGGTCTTACGAACGTTTTCTTTTGCGGGAGGGGTAGGGGTACTGTTAAGACCACCGGGTTGGTACTGCGCACAGCAAGGTTTGTCTCATACAGCATACTTGAGGATCATTGGTCTTCAGTTCAGTGAGAATGGGTATCTTGCCAAGTATAAGGTAATCATTTTATCAGAGATCATAAATTGGTCATTAAATGAGTCAGTGACTTCAAATCGAATTAATGTCTTCACAATGAATACCTCCGGTAGACGCAATTTCTCCTGCTAATGTGTCAAGGTAGAGAACATAACGATGAAATTCGGTTGAAGAACTTTCAAGAAACAAATTCGGCAGCGATATTCAATACGTTCCCTTAAGGGAAAAGAAAGTGAAGCCAAGATTCACAGAAAAGCCTCAAACCAAAGGTTTAGTTTTGTGGCTCTTAACGATGGGAATTGCAGCCTTACGGACGCCAGGTAGCACACTTCATATTTTCCTATTGTTTGTCAGTTCTCCTTCGGTCAACATGAACATATCTTGAAGAATTCCAAAGGTCGCAGACAAGCGGCAAATTTATTTATATAAATACAAATAGCAGATTAAGTATTTATAGTAAACTTACTGGTTTACTGACTTCCTCAAACTCCAGGCGTTATGAATAGAGCAATTTGTGTATAAATAAGTTTACCGTCTATTACCCAATAATGTATATTATCAGAGATTTATCAGCAAATTAAATTGGTATGGATATCATCAACAAAAGAGTGAGCAATGAACTACTAATGAGGCCTGCTTGTTTGACTCGGTACCTGGTACGGTGATGGTAGAGGGCGGGACGAACGAACTTGGGTCGAAGAAAATTAAGGAATGTTCTTTCTCACTTCAGGCACAAGAATTATCCCTCAAATATAAGCAAATGTAATTACGGCGTCTCTTTCGGTCGCAAAGTATTCCGAAAGTACGGACGCAGTCGTTGAATTTAAAAGATATTCAATCTTAATTTGGCATCTTCGTCAAAAGTGGCTTTACCCGTCTTATCCTAGATCTAAAAACCACAAAACTAAACAATTACATTTTGGTCAGCAAAATTTACGTGAAGGGTTTTATCAGCGAAATTCCATTTGAGAATTAAAACCTTGCATACTAGGTGCCTCGAGCCCCCCACAAAAAGCATGCATGGTATTTCCGACCCGTTAACTTGGAGCTTGCATGCTTGAGTCTTTGTCTCGCATCGTTTTCTCAAGAGATCCTTGGGTCTAATTATATATATATATATATATATAGTATATATATATATATATATATATATATATATATTATACATATATATATATATATCTATAGATATTATAACATACATACATATTTATACATATATGATATAAATGCATATATACATAATGTTTCGTCAGTTCTCCTTACGCTACCGCTGTGGGTAGGTGTCTGTTTCGTTCTATTATTATTATATTTAATTTTTTTTCTATTTTTTAATTAATTTCTTCCTCTCTGTATTCGCTTCTTAGCCCTTTCACTGTTATTCTGTGTCTCTGTTTTTATCCTTAATTTATTAAAAAGGTTTCCAATGATGGTGTTGGTAAACAATGTCTGTATCTTTTACTACTTATACGCAATTTGTGTGTAATCGTTTCAGCCTGGAAAATGTTTCAAGCTGATACGAAACGTCGGCGCTAAATAAATGGATAAAAGACAGAACGCGTCTCCCTACTCCAATATATATATATATATATATATATATATATATATATATATATATATTATATATCGCACACATATTGGAGTAGGGAGACGCGTTCTGTCTTTTATCCATTTATTTAGCGCCGACGTTTCGTATCAGCTTGACATAGGTCACGTACGCACCATAGTTCCATAGCCCCTTTTCACCTGCCGACCCTGCCCCCAGCAGTTAAGATTAAAGGGTGGTTGTTATACGTACTTTCGGAGGGCCCGTCTCCCAAATACAGGACGCCATGTTTTTCCCTCCTGTAGAGACTCGGTAGGTTTTCTTTAAGCATACTTCGCAAAGGGTGTTTGGGAAACGGGACAAGGCTATTCTTGTCTCCTATTGTCTGCTAGCGAGCGACTCGTGACTCGTGAGATCGGTTACGATTTGAAGCATGGTATTAGGTACCCGCTCATGGCATTTCGAGTTTGCAATGTTTTAAGTACTAACAGTTTTTGTTAATTTTCGATCTTATTTTTTTCATGCGTTTGAAGATTTTTCTAGAAAGTGATTGTTCTTTTGGAGTATCCAGCAAGTCATATATTAGAGGAGGAACGCAAATTCATTATAAAAAAGGCTTTTTTAACATTCTTATGTTAGACTTGCATATATACATATACATACACACACACACACACACACACACACATATATATATATATATATATATATATATATATATATATATATATATATATATATTATGTAAATGCAGGTCTAACATAATGTTAAAAAAGCCTTTTTTATAATGAATTTGCGTTCCTCCTCTAATATATGACTTACTGGATACTCCAAAAGAACAATCACTTTCTAGAAAAATCTTCAAACGCATGAAAAAAATAAGATCGAAAATTAACAAAAACTGTTAGTACTTAAAACATTGCAAACTCGAAATGCCATGAGCGGGTACCTAATACCACGCTTCAAATCGTAACCGATCTCACGAGTCACGAGTCGCTCGCTAGCAGACAAAAGGAGACAAAACTAGCCTTGTCCTGTTTCCCAAACACCCTTCGCGAAGTACACTTAAGAAAATAAAACCTGCCGAGTCTCTACAGGAGGGGAAAAACGCGGCGTCCCGTATTTGGGAGACGGGCCCTCCGAAAGTACGTATAACCACCTTCTAATCTTAACTGCTGGGGGCAACGTCGGCAGGTGAAAAGGGGCTATGTAACCATGGTGCATACGTGACCTATGTCTTGTAGAGGACTCTCTTCGCCCGTACCCACCTTTTTCTTTTTCTTTTTCACCCGTACCCACTTTTTTTTTTTTTTTTTTAACTAGGCTACTTCTTATCACTAAGGGCAAAAACACGTTAGGTAAAGTCAATGACTGATAACCGTCTTCCATTCAATCTGGGTGCGTGTGTATTTTTTTGCAATTTAGAACCATTCGATTAAATAATGACACTGCCAGTACTACAACGATCGGCTGCTCATTTATAAGTTAATAACTACAACACCAACCTCACTTGTACCCTGCACCCAAGTCTCCTCCCCTTAGCTAACAGCACCCGCCCCACTTCCACACTCCCTCCACCCTCACACTCCCTCCATCCCCACACTCCCTCACACTCCCTCCACCATTCAAAAGCGTTTCACCTGCTACGCTGGAAGTCAACTCATGTCAAATTTAATGGCCCCATCATTAAACCCGTTCGCATATTCGAGACACTCTTTCAGTGATGCAACATTCCTTACATCAGGCAATGTGAGCCAGAACGTTTTTCAGGGGCAGTCACTCGCTAAACCAGAGAAGACAGAACGTTCCAGCGGATTCTAACGAAATAATCGTAATGGTTAATGTGGCAATGACTTAAGAGCTCATTAAGGGGACTGAACGGACCAAGCAGAGTAGCACTGTGCTAGGAGGTTAATAATAACTTTCATATGCCATGCCTGCACTGAATGCACACGAAACCAACTTTTTTTTTATCATTATAATTTTGTTGTGTATGGTTACATCGCCTACAATATGACTAAGCATTTGTCAAATAAAAGAAACCATGATTCCTATACATATTATACAAGTATGTTTGATTATCATCAAGGCAATTCGAAGAATAGGTATGAGAGAGCTAAGCAGACTACTCCCTCAAGTTTCAGGCGTTTTTGCTCGTCGTCTGGAAGAAAATAAGGTCAACGGAGCCTGCTAAATAATTGCAGCTATTAAAAATTCATTACGCTAATGCCACCAGCCTTAGAGTCAATTATATATGTATAATAGTATATGTATATATGATATAATAGTATATATATATATATATATACTATATATATATATATATGTGTGATATATATATATATATATATAAATATATATATATATATATATAAATATGATGTATATATATATATATATATATATATATATATATATATATATATATATATATATATATATATATATATATATATATATATATATATATATATGTATATATATATATATATATATATATATATCTATATATATATATATATATATATATATATATATATATATATATATCTATATATATAAATATATATATATATATATATATATATATATATATATATATATATATATATATATATATATATATATATATATATATATATATATTATATATATATATATATATATATATATATATATATATATATATATATATATATATATATATATATATATAATGTAACTAACAAGCACTGCTAATTTGGATTTTTCAAACAGCCACCGAATTCCACAGGCCGGACATAACTGGTACTTAAAATAATTCTGCTAATTCACGTTTCTCCTTGAAGGGCTGACAGCCTTGAGGCTTATATTAGAAAAAAAATGGAGTCCACGTCTTCGCACATTCATTTATCGCTCGAACGTAAGAAGTCATTCCTCTTAGGCGTTTCATGAACTCTAGTACCGAACATTAATGGACAGTAATTAACATATTTGAAGATATATGGCATTTTTGTTGTACTGCAATTTAAAAAAAAAAAGTGGGGGGGGGGGGAACGTTCAAAACGAAAACAATGTTATAATTGTCATTGTATGTCATATAATTTGGCAGAAATTGGTAAATTGTAAGTTTATCAACACTTTTATGGAAATTTTAAAATCTAACAAACCTAGTGTGAACACTAGTAGCTTAAAACCTTACCCAAGATGAGGGATGAAAATCATAAATATGGGAGAAACTTTTGATGACCCTACTCATTAACATTCTAGGTCCCCGCACGAAAAATTAATAATATTTGTTGCGCTTTCAATTTTTTCAGCCGATATGTGGTTTTATACAACAGCAAACGAAAGAATACCAGATTCGGTCACCAAGAAACTAAGTGCACAACCGAGTATGGTAGGTATAGGTTAGACTAAATAACGCAACTTTGGACGTGGCTAAAGAAACATTAGAAAAGATGCCTATGTTTACATACCTAATATTGAATATCCTACCTAAGGTGTTATTGATGGCTAGTTTTCTCTCCAATCTAAAGGCGAGTGAAAGCCCCCTTAATTCGCCTATGGGTCTCGTATACAGTACTTGGAAAAAGGCCTTTGCACCATAAGACTCGGCTTTCGTTACAAACTGGTTAATTCGCCTCTCAGGCCGCCAAGGTTCTGCAAACTAATGCTATATCACTCACTTGCAGTTTTACTAATTATGGCAAAGCAATTATAACACTAAAATTGTTCCCAGGAACATCCTATTTCGATTTCAATTGTCTTCGGAGAATTGGATTTAGCTTTGGTTCACCGAATTTCGCTATAAAAAACAACAACAAAACGGAGAAGCATTTAGGGCTCACTATCATTACGCGTATGAAATATGACGTAATGAAACCTCGTCGAGGAGTGAAAAGCTTGAAAATTGCAGTGGACTCGGAGAAAGTCCATTCAGCACCAAGAAGAGGACCGGCAGTAGAAAATGACACGTAAATGTAAAAGTTCGCATGCCTGCCTGTCTGTAGCCAATCAGCAGCACCCATCACCCCATGACGCCAGGAAAAATAACTGAGCTACGGTGACTTGGAAATAACCGACGTTTCTAGTATTTATTCAAATGAAATAGACTGTGGAATCAGTATATATTAACATTTCCAGCTGCGAAATAAATGTATCAATGAAAGCACTGGGTCAATTAGTACTAGAGAGAGGAAAATATTTATCTGAATGAATTAATTTAACGGTGGGTGATGTGACAGTACCGAACGTGACAGCGCACAAGCTGACAGGTGGAAGATTCAACAAAGGAAAAGGCACCTCGCTGGACCAGTCCAAAGATGATACAATCACCCGGCTGTGATGCAAATCATCGTCACGGAATAACAGATAGCATTCAAAACTCATTTCTTGATTAAGATATCAATTGAACTACGTCAGGTAATTGGCAGGAAGTCGCGAGACTACCAGCACCTGTTCGACCTACACGAAGAGCCGATATATTTGCGTGTCAACAGCTGACGTAATAATAGCAACAGTCATCGATAACTAGACGAAACACTTAACATCCTTTTTTTTTATTTCAAATATCCAAAAGGTGAAAAGAAAATTTGCATTTAATCTCCTAGTTTTATATATATATATATATATATATATATATATTATATATATATATATATATATATATATATATAACTAACTAAATAGTACTAGGGCCGAAGAGAAACGCGTTGCAGCTCAACCACACCTCGGGAATGTTAGTCAAGTGTTAAGTAGAATGGATGAACCCCTTCCATGCCTCACAATCGGGGGCCCCCCCTTCCCCACCCGACACCCCAACCCGCCCAATCCTTCACAGGGACCATGGACCTTGCCTTCCCTATCATGGAGAAGAATGCGGCTCGCTATAAATAGAATGAATGGAAAATTCAACGGGTTTTTGCCGAGACTTAACCGAAAGAGGGAATCTGAAGTACACACGACATAGCTGATATGAAATACTTTCTAGAATCACTTTTAATGACGGAGTGCGTGAACTGAAGACCTGAAGACGAGGTCAGTCCAAAATTACCTCCACGTCTAAATACTTTTCTTCTGATATGTTCAATGGCACGACAGACTTGACTGATATTCACCTGACCGGACAAAAACCCGAGTCTGGAAGAGGTAAACAACTTCAGCATGCAAGATGCTTTTTCTGTCGTCGCACATTTTAAAAGTCAAGGCAGATGGATGATGCGCTTCTTCTTCTTCTTCTTCTTCTTTTTCTTCTTCTTCTTCTTGGTAACATTTAGTCACGGTCCTCAGGGCCAGCAAGTCGTTGGAGTTCCAGCAAAAGCGGTGCTGGAGGCACTAAGGTCATCGCAAACCAAAGACGAAATTGCACCCGCTGGTCTCAATACATCTGTGACTTGTCGTATTTATAAGTTTGTTCACTTTTGGTTGAAAATGCCATATATATATATATATTATATATATATATATATATATATATATATATATATTATATATATATATATGTATATATATATATATATATATATATATATATTATTTTTTTGTCATGTGATGAGAGTTAAATGAAAATGTAATCATCAAGGCAGAGGTGATGCCAACTTTGAATCACGTTAGGTTTATCATTTTATAGGTTGTAAAAGGCACATCACACACACAAACACACACCTTATATAAATTATGTAAACTCACACACACACACACACACACACACACACACACACACACACATATATAATATATATATATATATATATATATATATATATAATTATATTATATAAAATATCAATATATAATATATATATATATATATATATATATATATATATATATATATTTAATATGCATATCAATGTATATTTATAAACTATGAACACAGACCGACATACGCAGTTATACTTACTAAAGTACGAAAGTATAAAGGATTAAACGCCCACATGAAATGTGACCTTGTCCATCTTAACGATCCAGTGCGCATAGTTACAATTTACACACACACACACACACACATATATATATATATATATATATATATATATATATATATATAGAGAAAAAAGAGAGAGAGAGAGAGAGAGAGAGAGAGAGAGAGAGAGGTAACACACCCACATACGCAATTATGCCTACTTGCACATACAGGATCACACGCACGTATGAAATGTGACCTTGTCCATTGTAACGTTCCAGTGCGCGTACTACGGATAATTACGATATAGTACATCTCCCTATTCAGAATAAAGTCAGGAAATGTTCAGGCTACAAACCTCACAATCATACCTAAAATGAGAATAAAGTGCACTCAAGGTCACCTGTTGAAATGATACACTCGAAAATCCTGTTACTTACTGAGAAAGCAACTGGATATCGCGTTCTTCGATGAAAGAAAGAAAAATATGCCTGGTGGAGAGAGAGCGATAGAGAGAGAGAGAGGTTACTTTTCAATTAATACAACTTAGGATAAATCTCCGATACCTCAGGTGATTTACGGTTAAAGCATATTAGCTTTCGACAAGTCAAGTTTGATAGAGAGAGAGAGAGAGAGATTGGTGTTACTTTTCATTTGATGCAACTGTGGATAGATCTCCGATGATGTCCCAAGTGATTTAAGGTTAAAGCATACTAGCTCTCGACAAGAAAGGTTTGAGAGATCGAGAGAGGTGGTACTTTACAATTTATACAACGGAGAATAAGTCTTGGATGATATCTTAAGCGATTTACGGTTAAACCATATTGATTTTCGACAAGTCAAGTTTGATAGAGAGAGAGAGGTGGTACTTTTCAATTAATAAAGTGTGGATAGATGTACGATGATATCTGAAGTGATTTAAGGTTAAAGCATACTAGCTTTCGACAAGACAAGTCTGAGAGAGAGAGAGAGGTTTCTTTTCAATTAATACAATTGAGGATAAATCTCAGGTGATATCTGAAGTGATTTACGGTTAAAGCATACTAGTTTTCGACAAGACTAGTTTGAGAGAGAGAGAGAGAGAGAGAGAGAGAGAGAGAGAGAGAGAGAGAGAGAGAGAGAGAGTAATTTACGGTACTTCCAATTATTCCCTAAAATCTCACTTGACATTCTCTATTAACTTTTTCGAAATCAGAGAGCAAGATCCAGTCTAAAAGTTTTCAGGCAAAAGACTCGTCTACATCCTGTTGATAATTAATTCGTTTTTGTTGTAGCTGCCGTTAAAAGCATAATGTCAATAAGGTCGGAAGTTCTTTGAATAGTCAACTGTAAATGAACCTTACTAATTTTATCAGTTATTCTCAAGTACAACGACAGACACCCATTTCGGAAATTAGCGACATGAGACTTTTGATTTGAAAAGAAAATTTCGTATAATGTTGTGGTACTGGTATGAGACTTTCCCGTAGCTTTATAAAATTAAGTTATTCATGCAACAATTTACAACACTCAAGAAATGGCAGAAATAACATGAATCATTATCAGCAGCTTATGCTGACTTTCTAATGTACAATTAGACAGAGGTTTGGTTAAAATATCGAACAAAATTGGAATCTTATCACAAAATCCGAGAGAGAGAGAGAGAGAGAGAGAGAGAGAGAGAGAGAGAGAGAGAGAGAGAGAGAATTTAAGTGTACACATCAGCAAAGTTTATGTCAACACCTCTGACCTACACTTCGAGGTGAGTTCGTCATTGGGATTTACAACGTGTTTGTTCTAGTGACGACGAGTTTCCTCTGATGACAAATATTTTCCATTACTCGGCAAAATGTTTTTTTTTTAGGCTGCCAAAACAACGATAGCGAAATATCATCGCAGCACTAAAGTGGTAATTGTTTTTATGTCAATCTGTTTCACCTTTATTTCTTAAATCTTTTTACTCTTATGGCCGTGTGAACTCATTCGGATGGGGACTCCTTTTTGTTTTCTTTTTTTTCACTCCCGCCAAACAATCCTTGAGATCGGCTAACAATGTCGCGTTGTCTCAGCAAACCAGCGAATAACGGCAAATCTTTTCTGTAGGGAGAGAGAGAGAGAGAGATAGATAAAGAGAAAGAGAAGACAGAGAGAGAGAGAATTGGGTAGCGGGGGGTTGGGGAGGAGAAGCAAATCTTTTCAATTATTCGTGACAAAGAGAAAGAGCGAGCGAGAGAGAAACCTTCTGTGCGTGTCGAATCTGTTTGTAAGATTGCACACCTTTATTGATACAACGGCCTAATCTGTTTTTGAAAAGTGCAGTTGTTACTAATTGCTGCAGGATGTAATGGTAGTACCCCTTTGCTAAATTTCAAATGTTATTTCGAAGTACACAAAATTAATTATCTTTACTTGGTCCTTATACTAGATTAATATTTATTCCCGTGCACTTTATTCTGGTACTTTTAGTATGGTATTTTATTCTATCTAATTTTCCATGAGGAAAAAATAACTTTTTCTCTTATCAACTTGGTCATAAGTTATGAAAAGTGAGATCGTTCTTAATTTCCAACAGGTATTGAAACAAGTCGTCCAGAGACACCTGATCAGAGCTAATTACTGAATTACTGAAAACTAATCCGAATAAGCCACTCAAAAGGTGGGTAACTGAGACTCATTACAGGTTTATTAACCAGGAACTAAATGACATGACACCCAGCGATGCTTTCAACAAGTACTTCCTCGTCTGCAACAACAAACTTAGCCTTTGGTATCGTTGCATAACTTTTAACTGTTAGCCAAAGGGTTGAATGGTTACAAAAGAGGGAGGAGGCCATGAAAACAGCAATAACAACATGAAAACATTGAGGAAGTCTTAGCACTCGAAATTAGGGTGTTTAAATATAGGGAGAGGTAATTCGAGCGGCGTGTTTTCTCCTTTGCACTAGCCGTTTTTAATTAACGATGGGTGTGGATTTGTGTTTTAATATAGTTGCTCATATAGAAACGTTTTGACGGCGAATAGGTCATGTGGATAAGATTATTATTACCACTCTCTTACATAAAAACTTTATTCAACAAAAACAGCGTTGAAAGTGGAACTCGAGGATACAGCGAATTAAAGCTGAGTAAAGAAAATGAAACTCGTAAAAGGAAACAAATCTTTTCGAAAAAGATAACGGGTTCGAAAAATGTCTCCGATGGGTCGGCAGAAGTTCAAGGATGTAAAAAGACGAAATAAAAACAGGGTTACGAACAAGGAAGAACACCTCTCCCTCTTTTTATTCCCCCGTCTTTTTCTCCCCCGAAATGAACATTCCCAACACGGAGCGCAGAGGGAGAAAAAGACAAGAAGAAAAAAAAAAATCAAACGTATAGGGAAATGTACACTTTTGGCATTTCACTGCCACGATCCAGGAAATGGATGTGCTGGAATAATTCTTCGCGGCGAGGGAATTAGGGAGAGTGAGAGGGAGAGAAAGAGAGGGAGAGGGAGAGAGAGGAAAGGATTGTGCACATGACAGTACATGCAGAAACACGTGCATTTATGTTAATATACGTACGAATGAATGCAATGACATGCGTATGTAAATGGATATTTTCATCTGCGAGTTATGTCCTGACGGATATATCAGGTATTCTTGTATGGAAAGAAGTCGTTCAAAATATATCATAAGAAGAATACGAGATGTGACTAATTGGGAATAGGCAAAAAGAAGACCTCCGATTATCTGCCAGAAATCCTTGAATGTCGTAATCTTGGTATTAACGCGGTGCCTATAACCGTGAAGCTTTATGACATTTCAACGTTTTCCCAAAAGGCCAAGAGGCTGATGCATTATGTGACTGAAAGATTAATTAGAAGAGCTCAAAGATTAGTTACATTTACATAGAGATTACAAATAAGACAGAAGTTTCACCCCATACAAAGTGAAAACTAGTCTCTTATTGATTAAGTCTAGTTTTTCATTTACAGTTGTCAATTTAGCTTGGATGTGGTTGAATACCATTTCATGTTCCTCGAGACATATATATATATATATATATATATATATATATATATATATATATATATATATATATATATATATATATATATCATGACCAGAAGCCGGTGAACTGCAGGTCCCCATTGGAAAGTCCAGACACAGCAGTCTGTTGCTGGGCGAAGAAGACACCCGACGAAACTAGTTCCGACAGGGAGACCAAAGATTGCAGCCTCCAGTTGAAATTCCCGGACACCTTTCCACATAACGACCGCCGGCCCTCTATGTCTAGAGTTCGCAAAACTGGAAAGGGAACGAGTTCCAAAGAACGGGGCTGAGCCATACCCTGAGAAGCGAATGGCCTCCTGGTGATTCAAGTTAGTTGCTAAGGACGTGATGGTTTCCGAGAGCGTTCCGGAGTCGAACCACGAAGGCAATCTAACGACATCTCGTATGTCGCTTTTAAGTGTCGAGGAGGCGTTAGCTCCCACAGATAACTTCAGAGGCGTTGCTATGCCATGTTAAAAGAATCTGGATACGTCGAAAGGTTCTTAAAATGAGCCGGTCTCAACGTGGAGTGCTCATTCCGATCGTAATTCTAACGAGAGGACTTCCTTAAGAAGTCGCCCAATGGCTACGCCCTTTCCATGCCAGAAGGTTCTCTCTAAAACCTCTTTTCTCCGAGACTTGGTCTCCCTTAGCAACAGGAAATTGCTCACCTTTCCTTGCTGAAGTTCACCGAAGGAAGCGATCGGTTGGGTAGAATTGCTGAAAGTTTAACGAACTTCAACGTCTGAACTTTGTGCAGGAAGTTAGTAAGACTTGGCTGACCTCTCTCCTTTGCCAAGGAACAAAGAATCTGGTACAGAATGTAAGAGTCCTTCATTATGATAAATTAATGGCACAGAAATCAGCTTTAACAGGAGTCACTAAGTAACACCCTGTCATATTTTCCAGGCGACTGGTTACAAGAAGAACTGGCATTATCAGCTGGCACATTTAAGTAGCGTTAAGCACGAAAAGAGTACTAAGCATACGGCATTAATCAAAGTGCAGATGGATCAGCGCCTTATAAAGTGACAGAAAACTGGTAAGATCACTCCACTTTTTGCAGTTGACTGTGCTGAGTAGTTTTCAAGTTAAATGTACTGAGTTTGAACTGCACACCCATTTAAGGCTTAAGAAAAAGATTCTTCCTAGTTTACCTTTTGCAAATAAGTTCTAGATGTAGTATATATATATATATATATATATATATATATATATAATATAATATATAATATATATATATATCTCTCTCTCCCCTCTCTCTCTCTACTCGTCTCTCTCTCTCTCTCTCGGCTCTCTCTCTCTCTCTTTCTCTCTCTCTCTCTCTCTCTCTCTCTATATATATATATATATTATATATATATATATATATATATATATAATATGTATGTATATATACATGTGTGTGTATTATAATTATATTATATAATTTCTTTCAGTCTAAAACTTCTCTGCCACATCAAACATAAATTTTGTGTTATTCTATGATGCTTGCTTTTCGCAATTATTCCGATGACTGCACTAGGTACGGAAATCTTCTAAAACAGAGATTTACAAGATAAGCTTTTAGATCAATTAAAAATCTTTCGTGTGGCGTAGCTGAGCTACAGCTGAGCATTCCAAGATGCATCGTGAAAGAATTTAAAACATTTCCCGAAATGGATCCAGCCAACACGGAATATTTCCTGAACTCTAGTTGCAGTGGAAATAATTAACTAATATTCAAAAGTAAGAATGAACAAAGCATATTATACTAATAACCATGTTAACATTCCAAAGTTACTTTCACGAGTATGATCGTAAGATCTTTTAATGATTAGCAGTGGTAACGTTGAAAATCTGAAAGCTATAAACGCAGCTCGCTATTGCATTCCGTGACGGTCTATCTTCACATGAATGAAGATGAAGATGATGAGGGTGATACAGCAGAGAGAGAGAGAGAGAGAGAGAGAGAGAGAGAGAGAGAGATTCTCAGCACGATAAAGGTCTCTAGGCTCAGTAGACATACCCCGTCTACCTTTTTTATTACTATTTGCGAGAAAGCTATAATCAGACTACAGGACATCTCTAAAAACCTTGCAAGTTTTACTTTTTTTTTTTTTTTCTTTTTTCATGACCGCTAACATACCGCAAACATCGCAATCAATCATGTTTTTCAAGACGCAGACGTCTGTTAGACTGATTTGATCGACTGACATGTGAAATTTGGCAATAAAGTCAAGCACTGGAGCAATTTCAATTTCAGCCAATCCGTGCTTAAGGCAATGAAAAGAAGGAGTTGGACAGCAAGATGGAAGGAGGGAAGCGAAAATGGAGGTAAAATAAGACGAAATAGTAGATGCAGCTACAGACTGAAGGGGCGCTACAAACAACTTTTGGTATTGCCTACAGTACACCAAGTTGGGTGTACTGAAGTCATTACCCCCTTATCTGGTAGTATTACCCTTTTGCTTCAGTTTTTTTTTTTTTTTTTTTTTTTTTTTTTTTTTTTTTTTTTTTATAAATAACAGACCTTTTTTGTGTAATTTTTTTATAGGGTTTCATCTATTAAATATCATTAAACCTATTTTCCGTTATAATGAATCATCCAATGACCTTTATAAACCTCTAAACCACTTACCATCACCAATCAAACTCTCTTTCTCGATACTATCCATCTTTTAAAGCAGATTCCTCAGTTGGCTCGATCTCAGTGTTGGGAGGATGACTGGGAGTTTTTACTGAGACGTTCTCAGTCTCAGAATTACAAAGTCGATGACAGGCTGCTTTGAGATATGCCATCTGCTCTTCTGGGGTGTCTAATTACTGAACAGTAACAGGTCTCCGTCGGTATTGTGTTTATTGCAAATTGCAAGAGATGCGGATTGGTGGCCATATAAAGCTGTTAGCAATTATAGTTCAGTGTTACAGTACTGTATATTTTGGGTTGCGATAATGAGTTTCTAATAAAGATCATCCTATAAATTAAGAATTAATCAAAGTGAGACGGACTTACTGATAAAGCCAGCGACTGTTGCGTGTCATTCTTTTATAAGACAAGTTTAAAAAAATGACGATATCTGAACAGATTATGTTTGGATCTCTCTCTCTCTCTCTCTCTCTCTCTCTCTCTCTCTCTCCGGCCTTGTTTCTTGCAGAGCAACACCCCGGGGTGAGTGGGGAGGGGAAAACGAGAGGAGAACAGTATTCTTCTAAATATACACCGCCATAATTATAATATTTAATAAATTCCGGAAGGCACTGATGAGGTTATCACCATTCCCAACCCGCCAGAAATTGTTCCTTCGCTTTCCTTTAAACTACATAATCAGCAAATTACGTAAGTGCAAGATTTTGCATGCATGGGACCTCAACTGTGAAAGTATAATTCGGGTTTCCTTTCTCGTCTTCTTCGGCAAAGAAGACGAGCGGGTGAAAGTCGCCGGTAAGAATAGAATGACTAACTATAGTTGTATCATAAAACTGAATGCCTGGAAACAACAGCAATAACGGTAGCAATAAGAGAATAAACGAAATTGAAAACTGAAACATTTCGTTTCTTTTCTAAGTCTTTAAGGGAGGAGAAACTTCGACCAGAGTTGCAAACGTTCGACTTCTCGTTCAGAGAAAGCACCAGGAAACGAGGTGCCCCATTTAAGTTTCAGAAGGCAACAACGAGGACGGTATCATTTTGTGGATGTTTGAAAGTGACCAATCATTTACTATTGATCCTCCATAGAGGAGAGAGAGAGAGAGAGAGAGAGAGAGAGAGAGAGAGAGAGAGAGAGAGAGAGAGAGAGAGAGAAAATTGAAACTTTTTATATCAACTATGCACAGATCTATTTACAGACTTTGTAAGATCTCTTCTTTCAGTATTTCCCTTTACATCATCTTCCTTCTTCGTGAACACCATACTCTTTGAAAGCTTGAATTTGAATATAATAATAATAATAAATAATAATAAATAATAATAATAATAATAATAATAATATAATAATAATTATTATTATTATTATTATTATTATTATTATTATATTATTATTATTTTATTACTATTGTTATACATGAAGTCGCTATGCATTTGTAGTCTCTCTCTCTCTCTCTCTCTCTCTCTCTCTCTCTCTCTCTCTCTCTCGAGAGAGAGAGAGAGAGAGAGAGAGAGAGAGAGAACTATTTATAATATTAGCTTTACATAAAGATACTAACTGGAATATCGGGTTCTAGCTTATAATAACCTGAGGTGTGTTAGAGGTTAATAAACTCACACACATACAGACAGACAGACAGACAGACACACAAACACACACACACACACAGACTCCACTGCGAAGCGGTTCATGGGAACTCCCTCCAGGCAGGGAAACTTCTCTCGATCGGCAGCATTGCCTTCTTATCACAAGCTGAACTTCGTCTCAGCGTTGCTTTTACTCTTTCCTTCGTCGGCCAGATATAGAAAAGATTTCCGCAGGAAACGGCCACGGGGCAAGAGAGATTCCAGCAATGAAACTTGATGCCTTTGATTAATGTTGATAATTTCGGTCTTTACGGTGAAACTTTCATTCTCTTCTATTTGGGACGTGAAAGATGTTCAGGCAAATATGGTCAGTTGGTGAGGCTAGGTTTCAGGTTTGTTCCAGTAATGATACACGCAGACAGTTTACATAAAGGACGAATAGAACCTCCTATAATAATAATAATAATAATAATAATAATAATAATAATAATAATAATAATAATAATAATAATAATAATAATAATAATAATAATAATAATAATAATAATATTTAGGTAAAAGACCCTCTTTCAAGCAATTTCTATTGAAGGTGATCTATTTTGTAGAAGTTCTTTTCTATTCTTCTTATTACGGCTTTTTCAGTACTATTTAGGTTGGAGAGTAACGCGCCTATTGGATACTTATGAAAAGTCAAGATTTTTAAATTTCGTAAAATTCGTTTATCTCGACTTTTCATATGCATCCAATAGGCGCGTTACTCGCCAACCTATATAGTACTGAAAAAGCCGTAATAAGAAGAATAGAAAAGAACTTCTACAAAATAAATGCAGCTGAAGCACCAATCTCCGTCAGTAGAATATAATAATAATAATAATAATAATAATAATAATAATAATAATAATAATAATAATAATAAGCACGATCCCAAGATCCCTGAAAAGGAATCTAGAAAACTAGAGGCTGAAGTAGCTCCAGGACTCATGCAGAAGAGTGTGATCCTAGAAACGGCACACATAGTAAGAAAAGTGATGGACTCCTAAGGAGGCAGGATGCAACCCGGAACCCCACACTATAAATGCCACCACCCAGTCGAATTGGAGGACTGTGATAGGGCAAAAAAAAAAAACAAAAAAAAAAAAAAAATAAATAAATAAATAAATAATAATAATAATAATGATAATAATAATGTTAAAAAATCCACAATTATATATTAAAATATATTTCTATGTAAAAATAACGTTGTAACGTTACACTGATGAACGGTGCTCGGAAGTCTTTGCTTTATATTTTTACATAGAAATATATTTTAATATATAATTGTTGATTTTTTTACAATTTGTTTTCACGAGACTGTGAATTTCTTAACAATAATAATAATAATAATAATAATAATAAAATAATAATAATAATAATAATAATAATAATAATAATAATAATAATAATAATAATAATAATAATAATAATAAGAATAACAATAATAATGAAATAAAACGCGACAAAAAAAAAACTACGCCTTTCCAGCCAATGGTCATCGTACAATTCGCAAGGCCTACAATCTCCGCGTTTTACGACTAATAAAATAAAAATATCTGAGAGCAGTGTCGGGCGTCCTTGCAAAGCACGAGGCAGCCGGTGGAAAAAGAGAAACTGTTAACCCAGAAAAGACAAGTTCAGCAGACAGTTTGATATTAATAGCATTCAACGTAGGCAGCTGGATGCTGCTTAGATTTGACAACCAATTTTTTTTTATTTTTGCCAAACAGGTATTTATACAAATTTCGTTTAACAGCTATGCCCCTGCATGTTTAGCCACATACTTTGAAACAGGCAACAACAAGAGAGTTAGTAAAGATCATAACAACAGTAGCTGTCAATCAAATAACGTCATTCTAAGCTATCAAGAATAGCCATATTTTGCATTACTCGTAAAGCATCAATAAATTTTTATTGCATTACATATCCCGCCATTCTGATAGCCATGCATATCCATTATTGATTCCCGGAGAGAGAGAGAGAGAGAGAGAGAGAGAGAGAGAGAGAGAGAGAGAGAGAGAGAGAGAGAGAATAATCATGTTATTCTGACTGCATCAGCACCCATGTATATCCATTAATTTTTTCGAGAATCAATAAACTATCTTACCGTTTTTTATGAGTTACAGATTGTGAACACCGCGTATGCTCTCTACTACAGCATTTAGGAGTGTACAGTTGATTTTAAGACTAAACGGGAAAGTGACAGAGTTATTCATAAACAGAGACTTACTATTCGCGAATCCACCAGCCCAGAAATAAATAAATATGCGAAAAAAAACAGAGTAAAGTCAGTCAGCCAAGAAACGGAGTACAAAGTCCCCTGGTCTTTGTTCAGTGGAAGTTTGAGCAAACCGAGATATTCAGACCATATGTTCAAAAGTTTACAAGCCATTGTTCGAACTGTGTCTACATCAGGGCACCTTTTATTTCGCGAGCAAAGAAATACAAAGAAAAAGCCTGAATCCTATCACAAAGAGCTTTCGGTAACACACTTTGCAAAGGTCCTTCGCTGTAACAAAGAGCTTACGTGGACTCCCATCAAAAGGTGGTAGGTACAGGCATTCCCCTTTTATACTGAACGTATCTCTTTTTAACTTTTTTTATTTTGGAATTGGAAAAAATAAACCATTAATAATACGAGCAGTATAGAATACCAACAAGAAATATTTTGGCCATGGTACAAGAAGCAAAAAAGATAACATTTATGTGAATGGTTTATATAATTTGTTAGAATTATTATAGTTTTTATTTTTATTCTCTTTTTTATTTCTTTATTTATTTATTTTGGTAAACGTTTAGATAACTCCAAAAACAAAATGCTTATTGCCATTATGGTATAACGACTTTGACCCTTGGAGAAACACAAATTATGATACGAAGTGAAAAATTTTTGGTGTTGCTTAATCATGAACAACTCTGGTGGCTTTGAGGCGAGCAAAAATATGTAAATGAATATTTCAATGAATAAATGTGTTCATCAATCAGGATATAACTTATCTTAGTAACAATTTCAAAACTTTGTCTGATAAGTCACAAGTTCACTGCACGAGAATTAAAAAAAAAAAAAAAAAAAAAGTTATACATAAAAACCAGCCTAAACAAAATTACAGTATAATAATGATAATGAAAATACCGGCGTCTTAAATTTGAATTATGAGCGAAACTTGTGACTGCAAAATTCCGAAGGTAAAAACTTGCGGGCTAACAACACAGGTATATGGACTCCCACTTATGTGTGTGTGTGTGTGTGTGTGTCTGTGTGTTTGCAACACTACCAACAATGGCAGGAAGTCGATCATAACCACCGTAATTGAGTCTGGCCCATTTTTTAAACATCTTTTAACATGTCGTCAAATGATGAATTGAAATGATAACATATACAATTCGCTGGTATAATCATGAGACGATATGAATGTCAGGAAATCTCGCTAGCATCCATGATAAAAAGGAAATAGCTGCTACTACTACTACTACTACTACTACTACTACTACTACTACTACTACTACTACTACTAATAATAATAATAATAATAATAAATAATAACTACATAATAATAATAATAATAATAATATGTATATCTTTACGCAATGTAAACGTAATCTTGCTTGCGACCATAAATGCCCAAAAGGTACAAAAGTTAGAAAAAAAATCAATAAAAAAAACAAGGAAGAGTTCTTTCATAGAAGATAGCAACGACGACGAAGAAAAAAATTGATGATAAACAGCTACGAAACAATTCGTGAAGTGATCTTCATCACGAAAAACAAGCGCTCACGATAGCAGCAGCCCTGGAGTCACGAATGGCCTTGCTTTGGTTATGTGTGATTGCGTTCCGATATTACTCTCCCCTTCCTTGAAATCATATAAGAGGTTCGTACCGTGTAATCTATGCGTTTGTTGTTAGAATAGCGAAATCATGATGAGAATACTGCCTATGATGATAATAGCATCAAAGGGGAAATAAAAAAAAAATAGGAAAAAAGATGACAGACATAATTCGGAGTAATAATAACTAAGAGGGTTATGATTGGAAGAAATGTCAGTACGAACTCGTCATTTTAGTCTATATAATGCTATGTCAATAATAACATTAAATGGAAAACAAAAACATTAATATTGATAAAAGGACATATAATTCGGAGTCAGGTATAACCAAGATATGAATTATGATCAGAAGAAAATGTCAGTACTAACCGTATATTCGTCTGCTTAACCTTAACACTTCTCATTGCGCGCTTTTCTCTGTGTAACGGCATATTTACAATCACGACATCAGCAAAATCTAAACTAAAAGGAAATAGGGGAAAAAACTGGGAGTGATTGCATGGTTTCGTGACTCAATCAAGCGTGATTCTTCTTGAGAAAATTTTGAGAACTTGTTCTTTTCTTCCCTTTCCGTCCGCCTTTACGATCGTTCTGTTTGTTAATCGATAAATCTGCACAATTTTCTGAGTGCAGGTCTATTTCAAAACTGTATTTCTAGGCAAAATCTGACGATTCTGTTGGAATTGTAATCCGACGGATAGAGAGAAATCTCCCCTCCCCCACACTTAGGCAACACAAACTGGAATAGCCTAAAATGGGCCAAGGGAAGGCGGTGTTTCCTTACAATGAATAATGAATATATTGAAGGCCTCCCCTCCCCTAGCCCGGCCCAAAGCCCTCAGTGGCTACGAGAGAGGCTGAATACATCATTCTGTATTGCAATAGGGTTGAATGGCTAACCGCAGAGCGGGTTACAATGGCAACGTAATATATTCCTCCAGAGATTTACTGCCATTAGGATTAAATCTAAAAGGTCCCTTCAACTGTAATTTAACGAAAGGTTCCCAATGAACTTTTACAAACTTTCCAATACTTTTTTTTACATTAAAATTCCTTTTACGTTTGATTGCCACAGTATTGCTTGATAGATGCTGTAATGGTAAAACTAGTTGTCATTGGTACTATAATGATGAATCTAATTGTCAGCGATATTTTAACGAAAAAACCTTCAAATGCAAAAGGTACTGTACTGATGAAGCTATAATCATCAGGGGTACTGTAATGATGAAGCTATAAACGTCAGAGGCAATGCAATGATAGAGTTAAATAGTCAGGGCTACTGCCTTGATGAAGCTATAATCGTCAGAGGTACCGCAATGATGTGGCTATAATTGGTAGACGTTACGCATTGATTATAAAGCTATAATCGTCAGTGGTATTGTAATGATGAAGCTATAATCATCAGAGGTACTGCCATGATGTAGCTATAAGCGGCAAAGCTTACGCTGTGATAACCCTATAATCGTCAAAAGGTATTGCAACGATAAAATTACAATCGCCAAAGGTGCTGTAATGATACAGCTGTAAATATCAAAGGTTCATTACTTTCGTCTCTTAGCGTAAGTTACTGTACTCCAAGTCTTCGCTCTGGTTAAACAGTTTGCTATATTCCTCCTCACAATCTGATGAATAAGGTGGAAAAGCTAATAAAGTATATTATCAATATCAAACGGACAATCCGATGAATAAGGTGGAAAAGCTAATAAAGTATATTATCAACATCAAACGGACAATTCGATGAATAAGGTGGAAAAACTAATAAAGTATATTATCAATATCAAACGGACAATCCGATGAATAGGGTGGAAAAGCTAATAAAGTATATTATCAATATCAAAAGGAACAATTCGATGAATAAGGTGGAAAAGCTAATAAAGTATATTATCAATATCAAACGGAATCCATACAATTAAAAAAAAAGGGGGGAGACTAATACACAGTATATGGTTTCTGCTTCAGTGGAACAGAAACCCATTTTTACTTAGTTTTCTGCTGATAATAAAAGAAAAAAAATAATAAAACTACAGGTGACATTTAAATCGTAGGCCTGAAATACGAAACTTAAAAGAGAAAGAAAATAGGGCGCACATAAATTATTTAAGAACTGCGAACAAAAGGTCAACGAACAGAAAATAAACGAATTGGAGAGAAGAGCCGAAAATACAGGAGGGAAAGTCCACAGAGTAATTATTCCGAAGGGGAAGCAAGCGAACTAACGATAAACAGACCTTCGGGCTAACGAAGGGGCTGCAAGGCCGCCTAAGGGAAAAATTTCTTTGCCTCCAGAGGGGCTGCGTGCGCACAAAAGAGCGGTCATTTACTTTACATAAGTTCACTTATGCCTTTATTGCTCGGGCGAAGCGACTGCCATTATGAACCAATACATTTCTTCTTTTAACAGAAATAGATTTCATTTGAATATATATAATATATATATATATATATGATATATATATATATATATATATATATATATATATATATATATTATATATATATGTATATATATATATATATATATGATATATATATATATATATATATATATATATATATATTATATCATATGATATATATATATATATATATATATATATATATATATATATATATATATATATATATATATATATATATATATATATTAGCGTTTTATCATGAAATGCTTATTTGGTCATCAGATACTCCATCATTTGAACTGAAACTAAACAAATTATATATATATATATATATATATATATATATATATATATATATATATATATATATATATATATATAGATAGAGAGAGAGAGAGAGAGAGAGAGAGAGAGAGAAGAGAGAGGAGCGAGAAGAGAGAGAATTACAATCGTGAGTTTGCGTGACCACCTGCCAGTTTTTCCCTGGCTTGTAGCATCTAAACTTTCAGCTAAATTCACATATATTTTTTTAACAATCATTTCCAAGAGCAGCAAAATACCTTCATCGTCAATAGAACTAACCTTAATTTAGATTAGACGGAATACTTTGTTTGTTACTGCAAGAAAACATATATTTCCAAAGGACTTATAATTCCAAGCGAAAACGATGTTCTGCAAAAACAATGGTTATAGATAAAAATGTTCCAAAACGAACACTATTTTCAGAGGAAAATGTGGTTAAAGGATAAAAGATTTCATAAAGGAACACGCATCCTAAAGACAGGAAATTTCGAGGAGGCAACAGATGTTCCAAAAGGGAAATGCACTCGGGTAAAAAAAAAAAAAAAAAAAAAATGACGGCCCCAAAGAAATAGGCCTTCCTTAATAAGTAAAAAACGTTCTAGAAGGAACTGGCTTTCGAAAGTAAGGCGTTCAGATGATGAGAGATAGTCCCTTATTTGTAGAAATGCCGATTATGCATTTTCAAAATTTTTGGAAATGATCCGCATCGACGCTGATTTTATCACTGACTTCTTGTTTCAGCAAAGTATCAGATCTATCCTTTTCACCACCCAAGGTGTGTATCTTGAGAGGCACAACTGAAACTTAGCTGAGGCAGGAGGTCAATGAAAAGCAGTATCAAAGCAGATAACTACAAAAAGAAAAAAATATTACCTATTCGACTCTTTATCATAGAAGGGACGATTTCTTCTCCCTGACGACTTCCTTTTGAATTCACTTCCTTCTAGAACATTTTTTTTTTTTTTTTTTTTTTTTTTGCTTATTCACGGAGGCCTATTTCTTTCCCTCCGAGTGCATTTCCTGCTTGGAACATCTGTTCTCTCTACGAAATCTGCTCTCTTTAGGATATGTGTTACTTGAAGAAACAAATATTTTTATTGAATAACTTTTTCCTCTGAAAATAATGTTATTTTTGAGACATTTTCACTTAAAACCATCTTTTAAAAAAATGACAAAAGGCACATTCGACACTTTGCCAAAATCAAAAGGGGAAGACGAGATGTTGCGGAAGAGATCGATATTGCAAAAGTTTACAGAAGCAACGCGCTCAATAAGAATCACATAAAAGACGACGGAGAAGGAACAGGTATCTCAGAAAAAAAAAGAAGGGCATATAAGGAAAAACCGTTCTAGACGGAGAAAATATTATAGGAGAAAACTTACCCGAGGGAGCAGACGTTCCGAATTGGAACGAGTTCGTCGCACCATCAGTCACACGTCGCCCAGACACGCTGTATGACTCTTATATAAGGACGGTGCTGCCTAAGGTGGAGGTAGGAAAGACGGGGAACATGACGTCTCTGCCATACCTGTTATTTAAGTTTCTTCTACGTGGCCGCAAGTCACGTGGACTGAGTAGAGAAACTACCATGACAGACAAACAGACAGATACACTCACATACACAGACAAACAGACAGACAGTCAGGAGCTTAGGTAACGATCGTACCTGGCGCGTGTGTGTTTGCTCGAGAGAGAGAGTGGCGCGTTTTAGGTAACACAACTACCTTGTGCGTGTGTGCAAAAGAGAGAGAGAAGAGAGAGAGGAGAGAGAGAGAGAGAGAGAGAGAGAGAGACCCAAATTCCTCTTCCCAAGGCTTACGGGAAAATGTGAAGGTAAACAAGTTCCATAAAACAGGAGGAAAAGGCCAAGAAAAAAATCGAAGAAGAAGAAGAAAAAACTATACGGAGGAAGACAGTTATTACCGTTGACCTCATTTCCAGTGCTCATGAAGGAGGGAAGGGTGTGATAGCGAGGAGGGAAGGAGAGAAGGAAAAAAATTTCCTCAAGCTTCACTGAAGATAGGCCTTTTTCTTAGCTTCCTCCGATTGATTAGTCTACCGAACTGAAAAGGACTAACAGAAATCCATCAGAAGATGACTACAAGAAACTGGAGATTATTCCATAGAAGATACTCAAGAAACTGGAATTATTCCATCGAGATGACTATCAAAAGTGGAGATTGATTCCAGTCAGAAGATGACTACAAGAAACTGGAGATTGATTCCAGTCAGAAGATGACTACAAGAAACTGGAGATTGATTCCAGTAGAATGACTACAATAGATTTTCCGTGGAGCTGAAACTAATTCCATCCGTCTGAAACGAGATTGACTACTAAGAAACTGGAGATGTCATCATCCAGAAGATCTACAAGAAACTGGAGATTGATTCCAGTCAGAAGATGACTACAATAAACTGGAGCCTGAATGATCCAGCTGAGATTGACTACACAAGAAACTGGAGATTGTTCCATCAGATGCTCAAGAAACTGGAGATTGATTCCAGTCAGAAGATGACTACAAGAAACTGGAGACTAATTCCAGTCAGGAGATGACTACAATAAACTGGAGCTGCGAACTTGGGTTAATTCCTCTAAAGACATGAAATGTTTATCTTTCTTTACATGTAGTATATGAATTCGTAACTTTGAAGTATTACTATGCATATATTAAGTAAAAGAAGAAGTAACATCAGCAGCCGGAGTATTTCCTTAAAAAAATCATTTTTTGATTAGCAATCCTCTCAAAGTATCAAATTCGACATTAAACAAGCAATTTAATTGCGGATTACAAAATACTAACGGCCATTATTATTCTCCTCTTGTTCGCCTCCGAACCTCAAACGCTTCAACTGCCACAGGAACTTCATATCCGGTGTTAGACATTGTGCATCCATTAAGCTAAACCAAAAGACCGTGCAAACTGTTTATAAACACAAATGAAGCTTGATTGCTACAATAACGCTTTGTTAATCTACGTTTTGGGAACAATTTTCCGTGTCGAAAATGATGACAATGGTTGCAGGTCCACAATGATTTAGTACGTTTGTATATGATCTTTAATGGATATTAAAAGCTTTCGAACCTTGTACTAGGTTCATCTTCAGTCAAGTCACTTGACTGAAGATGAACCTAGTACAAGGTTCGAAAGCTTTTAATGTGACTTGACTGAAGATGAACCTAGTGCAAGGTTCGAAAGCTTTTAATATCCATTAAAGACATATACTCACATGTTATATCATTGTGGACCTGCAACCAATCTACGTTTTAATGAGATGCGTTACTAGGACCGTCTGAAAACCCGTGGCAGTCATCAAGTTCGTTTTGCTGAGGAACTGAATGAGGATTTTCGCACAATTGGTCACAGTTACATCACCCAAGAGCAACAACGCAAAGTCAAGCTAAGCGGGGTCTATTTGCATCGTCTGCACGAGTTGTTTTGAGTTAATTCCTGCTACTGAAGAAATGTTGCAAAATCATTCAAAACATTATAAAAACCGTTATTATGCAGTTTCCTTGATTGACATCTTGCTTCTATTATTACATCGAATTGTTGGTAATTCAAGCGTCAACTTCAGTCCTTTCCTCTCTTTCAAAAATTATATTCGATGAACAAATTGTATTCAATGAACAAATTTTATTTGATGAAAAAATTTTACTCGATGAACAAATTATATTCGATGAATAAATTTTATTCGGCGAACAAATTTTATTCAATGAACAAATTGTATTCGATGAACAAATTTTATTCGATGAACAAATTATATTCGATGAACAAATTACATTTGATGAACAAATTTTAATCGATGAACAAATTATATTCGATGAACAGGAAGAAACCCTGTTAATTCATGTCATAGTTTATGACTTGAAAATAAAAGCTATTGCAAAATGCTTCGTATTTCGGTGCTTGAAACAACAAAATTTTACTGGAACTTATTAAAACACGTTTGTTGAAGAAACACCTCACACACGCTATACCTTATAAGGTTTGATCATCCAGGATCTCTCTTCCAATGGCAACGTCTGGAAAGAGTCTACTAGAGCCTCCCGACAGGAATCACAGGGCAATGCTCACGACTTCCAAAAGGAATCAGATCCAGAAGCACGAAACATTTTGGAAAACTGTGACACCCACTGAAAGATGAGGGAAACACCACTGTAACTTGCAGAGGGAAAATAGAAAATGCTTCTTTTTTAGATAAGAGGCTTTTGACCCCTACTTCATTAAAGCCGCTGCAATTATCATATAATAAACTTTAAGGACAAACAATGACGGTTTTAGTTAGAATATCAGCTGACAGATGGTAGAGAGTAAAGATTTACATGAATTTCAGTGACGTGATTCACAGAATTATCCACAAAAGAAAAAAAATAATGATCAGTAAATTGACAGCCTGAGAAAAAATTACTGAACCATTGAACTTCCATTGGTCTTTTTTCTCACTGAATTCCTTAAGAGAAAAGTTGAATGAAATTTGTCCAGACTCATGCTAATATTCAATTATAATCCATTCTCACTTATGCACACACACACACACACACACTCACGCACGCACAAACTCATCAATAACGCGCGCACCTCCCATGCACAAACTGCTCCACTCACCTCGATCTTGCACGCGCTCTGGATACCGAGGTCGATATATCGTCCTTCATTCCTTATTCGTGACTATGCATATCAAAAGACTTCGATAAATCATTTCACCTTTGCTAAACTCTTTACCATATGCACATATTAATTACATGTATTTTTTTTAACACCATATTCTTTGGATGCTTGAATTTCAACGGTCCTCCCTGTGGGCTCGTTCCATACGAGTAGGGGACATCTGAATAATCATGTAATACGAAAACATTCCATCTCATCAGCTTCAAACTTTTTTCATTCATTTTATCCCACATACCTATTTTACTGCCTATGCCTTTTTTCAATAAGCCCTTCATGCATCCCTATCATGGCTTCCACAGACACTCCAAGCCTTTTCCTAATCGTGACACCGTCGTTACTTTACCTATTACTATTTACCCTGAAAATGGTAATAGGTTTTCAGGGTAAACCATACTTTTGCTAACATGTGAGCTACATTAACGTTAATGTAATGCATTCCCCAGACTATCTGACAAGTTTGAGAAATTGTGGATTATGTTAATATCTTAAATGATTTAAGTAATATACAAAATCAAGTCCCATAAGTAGGCATCAAATTACTTCTGAAAAGCACATTTAGCTAACATCCACACCAAAGCACGTTTTTTACCCAGCTGCCTTTTATACAATTCACGAATTATTCCTCAAGAAGAGGATTTCCAAGACGAATTCAGCACGCGTTCACGAGCCATATCTAGACTCACGTGAGTGGGCAATTAAACGGAAATCACGAACTAGGCAACAGAGATGCTGGAAAGAACATATCACTCGGGTCTGGTCGTCCTTCAAAAGCATCATTTCGAATCCGAGTCCATTGTGAAAAGCAAGTTTCCCTCATGAACTCAGTTTATTCGACCCCAATCCTTATCTAATCAGTCTTTCTGTGAAAGCATCAACCTTTAAGTAAATCATAATAAAAGTCAGGTAAATTGGCGCGCGCTGAATCTGAAGCGTCCGATTACCTCAGAGTAAGTTATAATCGGAAATTCTGAGTAACGATGTGTATCGAATCACGATTAATGCCTGAAGTTGAGCAGATCGGTTGGAATAAATAAAATATTTTCAAAGAAACCTCCTTACATTACTTTAGACAAGATTGAATTTAGCTAATTCCCTCATTACGTCGAGATATTTTTCAAGAAATGTGTTATTTAGACTCTCTCGATATATTCAACACAAGGTCTTTAACATGAATGAGGCGAATGCCTTCAAACTATTCTGAGTCACTTGTACACCGAGGTGAGACTAAACAGGTTCAGTTGGTACTGATACAAAGGAAAATGACCTGTTATCAGTAATGATTTCCTTTCCAGTGAGAATGGAAAGTCTGGTATCATTTCTTCCTTCTTCCCACTTTCATTCTTTTACTTGTCTGAACCATTATACGAAGGGTTTTTTATATATACGTTAAAATAAAAGGGATTAATTCTCAACTCGTAAAAGCGCAGCCTAACTCTGGTACCGCTTTTAGAAACGTGATTTCATTCCACGCATGCGTCATGACTTTAGAAAAAGCACTGGCACATAGAGGATGCACTCCCAGCATGAGTAACGCACCAAGAAAATATAAAAGTTTGTAAATTAAGATTAGCATAAACCCTTTTTTCAATAGAAATATTAACAAATGCAGTAATATTTTTCTTTGTGTATCAGTGTTAAGTGGGGTGGCCTCTTTTAACATACACACAGAAACACACACATACACACGAGCACACACACAAAACAGCCAATAAATGTGAGGAGACTGCATTCATACGAGTATCTAAAAAAAAATATATATATACATGCACTTCTGTGCTTACCAATGCGGGAGAGATTCGGGTTCGTAAAAATGTGCGAAACTCGACAACATTTATAGACGATATGGCAAAGACCGGTGCAGGGAAATTCGAAAGTCTTGGGAAATTAAATTCCAGCACATAAGAAAGGAATAACCAATTTAAACTTGAGCGGAAAAAATACCTTTGGCAAAAGACTCGGGAAAGTTACTGTCAAAGGCACCAACGACGTCAGAGGGAAACGAAAAAATAAAGCAAAAAAAAAAACGAAAGGAAATGGAAAAGAGATAACCAAATAAATTTTGGGGGAGAAAGCGGTAGGTGGAGGAAGGAGGAGAGCGAGAGAGGAAAAGGCTATAGAGAGATTCGAACTTAGTTAATAAAGGATGGGGAAAAACTGACTCCCGGAACGAGGGACTGAGAAATAAAAAGAGAATGATAAGTTCACAAGGTTGAAACCGTGGCCAAAAGAGTAGTATCTATAAGTAAAACCATGCGCACACAGACGCATGCGCGGAAGCACGTACAAGTCAATAACTGTGAATAATAATAATAAAAAAAATAATTTATTCAGACTATTGGAGGTGATAATGAGAGACAAGAAGATGAGACTGAAAAGATTGTACAAAAGGTCAAATGACAATATAAAATGTCTAGATGCTTTTGCTTCAGTTACGAATATAGCTTGTATAAATATATATATATATATGATATATATATATATATATATATATATATATATATATACATTGTAAACCTGTCTATATATGTATACATATATACATATATATATATAGTATATATATATATATATATATATAGATATAGTAATGTATACATTGTAACATGTATATATATGTATACATACAATATTATATATATATATATAATATAATATATATAATATATATAATATATATATATATATAATTGACTAAAATGGGAAAAGCTAAAATTGGGTTAAAAAAAAAAAGAAATTGAGGGAATGACTCTCGAAAATGGTTATGGCAATCTAAAAAAAAAAGGAACCGTTTGAATATTTAAATGTGAAACAAGCAAAGAATGACTATACTCTGTTTTTTTTTCATCTGTCCGTCCGTCTGTGGTGTTTTTGTATGGTAACACTGCGTCCCGGGCTTTCGATAGTTACATTCAGCTTACATTCAACGATTATAATAATATCCTATTTCGAATATTTACGGTGCAATTCGCATACAGTAAATTATTAAAACACTTTTCAGTTGCAAATGTACACCCAGATATCCTTTTATTTACCTAAAACTTACACATAGCGTTACTATCTAAAGCCCGGGACGCAGTGTTACCATACAAAAACACCACAGGCGGATGGACAGATGAAAAAAAACAGAGTATAGGGATGATTTGCTTGCATAAATTGAGGACTCCTTAGAAAGAAAGCGTTTCGAAGGAGCAGCGAACTCGATGAAGATGTTTGGAACTCTTAAGAGATCAATTCAGACTGGACAAAGGGGAGGGTGACTTTGAGTTTATATAGAGAAGCGCAGTTACAAGGAACCAGCACGAGAGGCATAACAATGGGAGACTGAAGGAGGAATGAGAGGGGGGGGGGGGGGGGGGGGGGGGGGGGGGGGGGATTTTACTTTCTCCAGTCCCGTTTTCTGAGGATGCTGAAAGCATGATGAGGGAAGCCTTGGAAAATGCTGAATACAGGGTTAAAGTTGGAGGACATCTAGTGAGCACTGTCACATTTACAGACTCCGGTCTGTGATCCAAGTACAGTGCAGGTCAAAAGTGATGCCGAATTAACTGAAAGAAAAACAAGAGGAACACTATGATTGGAAATTAGCAGTCGCTAACGCAAATGTCAGGGCTAAAATGTCAAGGAGAGCAATAGTAACTCACATCGAAGATGAAAGATGATTCTGACAGGTGAGAAAGCTTCAGTGCCTGGTTGTAATTATTTGTGATAATACACATTACAGTATCGAGAGAATATTCCAGAATATAAAAGCAACCGTCAACTAAAAGTAGCACTTAAGATGAGTAAAAAAAATCTTGCAGGAAACTGGAGAAATTGAAATGGACATGTCAGATTGTAACTAGGGTTGCATTGTGAGAGAGAGAGAGAGAGAGAGAGAGAGAGAGAGAGAGAGAGAGAGAGAGCTTATTGGCAAAGTAGGACAGGAAATAGGGCTGCTAATTCATAATAGTGGTGACACATCAATGCATCATTCACGTCATGAAATAATTACAAGCATAGGGGAAGAATATAAACTCTGATAATGACGATGACACGACGTGTCTGTGCATCCACAATCGAACGCAATTGCAAGCGAGTGCAAGTTAGCCTGTGTTCGAGACAAAGAAAGGAGCAGACCTGGAAACTTTCAGCATTGAGTTTGAACGCTAAATATATTGACGCTAGATGGCAATTTTTAATTTTTTAAAGTGCTTAAATCATGGCTGGGCCTCAATGCATTTCTCAGTAACCACTAAGCTTTACTGGTTTCCACTAAATCAAGCCTAATTTGCGGAAGATTCATCATCTTAAAGAGGAGGAGCAACAATTAATTGGCAACTGAGTGAAAACGAGCACGTGATATGACACGTTGACGTACTAGGATGCTACAAGATTTAAACTGAACCTGTTATGGAAGCAGAGCTTGACTTGGGTCGCATAGAGCTAACTGGCTAGCAGAATGAATGTGCACACGAGAGGCAGGAGGGAGAGAAAAGGGAGAAGGACGAACACAGAAAATAAAACAGGACACTACTTGATACTATTGCTGACTAAGGCTTTGTTCTAAACTCGCAAATCTGACGACCAAAGTAACCGACATCACAATAAAAAAAAAATGAAACTATGAACTTATTAAGGGATATTCTCATTAGATTCATCCTACGAGGCTGTTAGGACTTTTCTCCTTCGTTTTAATTAAGATATCAAGAGATAATCACACCGTGTGACTCACTGGTTTTATAGAATGAGGTGAAGCCACCCGCCCATCGCACAAGGTTACGCACATTACAGGTAGGCAGTCCCACGTGAATCAGCGATTCCTGTTACAGAGAGAGAGAGAGAGAGAGAGAGAGAGAGAGAGAGAGAGAGAGAGTTTGTACCATGTTTAGCTGGCACTTGCTTCCTGAAACATAAGAGAAGGATTCTGAAAAAACTGAGAGAGAAGATAGTGAGACTAGATACTATAGTCAGTATGCTTCCTTTAAATGCACCTTTCGTGGCGAGGAACATTCATTAGAAGATTCTGTTGTTTTATCTTAGAAAGGCCATGATTCAGAAACTAATGTGAAAGTAACTAATGGTCAAGTTCTTAAATCTTAGATTTTCTGTGCCTACGACGGCGAAAAATGTAGAAAAACTCTCGTTTGATATCTCACAGCTAGAGAATAGAAAACTACAGCGAATGAAATAGAAAACCTTTATAAATCGTAAAAAATATCTCTTGATACCACACAGCGAAAAAATAGAGAACCTTTCTTGTATTTTCATGAAAAACATTTCTCCTGATATCACACATCGGGGAAAAAAACATTTTGAAATCATACAGAGAGAAAAAACGCCTCTCTTGATAACATACAGCAAAAACATATAACTAACCAGAGTCGTACACAATAAGATACCAATACCCGATGCAACAGGAACATCAAGAGAGTGAATATGATACGGGACAGAAAAGTACAGTAAATAACGTTCGTGAATAAGTACCACTAGTAGAGAGTCCTGACACCTGGCGTCTAGGGAATTTCCTGTCGGATCGATGCTCCTGAACCCCCTTCATAGGTCAAATCCGGGATCTGGAATCTTGCTTGGGAACGTGTCATTTGAACTCCTCTCTCTCTCTCTCTCTCTCTCTCTCTCTCTCTCTGTTGATCAGTTATCTGTTTCTCGTAAATTATTTCAGTTTTTTTTTTTTTTTAAATCTCCCTTCTCCCTTTTTCTGGTATTGGAGGGAAACTCGCACAAAGAATCTTCAGCCTTCTCTCTTATTTCAAATTATCTGATGTTGGGTACTTCTGGTGGGCTATCTATTTCCCCGTTACTTAAGTTACTGCCTACTCATGACATGAAGAAGGTGTACTTTCTAATTCTATATATCTGTGCCATTTACTCTTATTTTATGCAGGAATATTACATGCATTTCATGTATCCCAATGTATTTACGTTTCATTTTCCATTTGTTCACGAGAGATAACTACGGCTCTTGTTTTTTTTTTTCTATTATGAAAAGAGAGCAAATTTTAATGTTAATAAATCATTTTTCATCAGAAATATCTGTTAACAAAGATTAATATTTTGTGTTTTCTACAGACAAAAGCATGCAGCAAATATTTATATATCGCAGGGGTCCAAAACATGATTAAATCTAAATAATTCTTCAAAAATTATACTTAGGAATACATTAAAGCCTTTAAACGAAAACTGATTGGAGGATCCTGCAAATATGAAAAGACATTGCAACAATAAAAAAAATAAGAAGAAAGACATAAATAAATATAAGTATGTTACTGGACTCAGCCCCAAAGTCACGTGATGCCGTTGGAAATAGGAAACGTAGATATTTCTTTGCCTTGGACATTTCTACACCTCATTACTAAGAGGCAACAAAAATATAAATAAAAAGGTAAATAAACAAAATCATCAGATCTGATTTGTCTTGCTTTGCTTTTCAACTTTTCAAATTACTGTAATTGTCTTTTGTTAAGTTGCGCTAAATCTAATATCATGTGAGCAAGTACGTAATATACAGAATAAAAATACAAAACTAAATTAATCATAATTAAATGAAAAATTATATTTATCGTCAAACAGACGACTCATTCACTATAGTAAATTCCATATAACACTGCACATTGGTAACTACTTATAAGTAAAAACAAATATGTTGCTATATTATACTTATCATACAAAGTTAAATTAATCATAATTAAATGGAAACTGATATTTATCGTCAGAGATGATTCATTCATTATAATGAAAAATTCCCTATAACACTGCACATTGGTAACTATTTATGTTGCTATATTATACTTATCATCGATTAGCCATTTTTAGTGAGAACGCCAATTCTCTCTAGCTTATATATTTTCTTTCTCCATTTATCTCTGCAAATCTTCCTGTTTGGAGTTTTAACATACGAACAATTTAGTCTTACTATCATACCTCCTTTCCTTTCCTTATCTTTCTCCCATCAACTCCACCGCCTTCCCTTCCTCCCCATTCAACAATCTCTCCACCGTAAAAACCACCTTTCATTCCCCTGCGCAACCTCAGACGAACCTTCCACGACTCTCTCTCTCTCTCTCTCTCTCTCTCTCTCTCTCTCTCTCTCTGCGTCACATATTTCCTCGCAAAAGCGCCCAGCACACTCCGGCGTAGTTTACTGGAGCCGTTTAGCAATGGCAAAGCAATTACCTCAAGGTTGTGCCCTTCTTTCCACTCTAGGGCATTTCCAGAGCCCTCCTAAATGGTGTAATCATCAGTGGGTACGAGAAAAGGCTTGGTACGCGAGGCTGCTTCGAGGGCATGCGCCTGGTTACTCCTTTTGTCTGTTCGTCTGTGATCTGTGCGTCCGTCCGACTATTTTTATCATAGAAGCAATGATTTGCCATAAAAATACAGCAATGCACAGGAAGGTTAACGCTCCCGTTTAGAAGTCTGTCTGCCAACTTGTCAGTGTCAGCGTGTTTGCACGCCCGAAGAATATTGCAGAACAGCAGAGACCAAAGTAAAAGCAACGTCGAGAGAAAAACAATATCATTGCGGCATCACCATCAATAAAAATCTTTATGGCCAATACTTGCTTCACGATGAAGTATTGTGTCCACAAAACATTGACCTCAATGTCTCATTTTAATATTACATCAATAGTTACTACTACCGTTATTTTGCAATCCAACATTGTAGAAGAGTCTGTAAAATTCCTTAGGCCCATGGTCATAATCCTAAATAACAAGAATATATTTTTAGCCTAATTTGGAGATATGTCGTTCTAAGGTCACGTTGTCTATCAAGACTAACTTCAAAATCATTAATGGCCGATAGAAAAAAAACATAATATAAAAAATTATAATACACATTTTTCACCGGATTCAGTTTTTGTTAAATATCCTCCAAGAATATTTCTTTTTGTCCCGTCAATGCAGTTAATGAAAAATTTCTTTAATAGAAGCGAGGCTTGAAAAGCATAAAAATGGCCACTGTCATTAAATTCGTGTTAAAAAAAAAAAAAAAAAGATCTTTGTGTCCGGTGACCTTCTCGTTCTCTTTTCTGTGAGCTTGCTAATGAAGCAGCTGGAAACTGACGAATCATCATGAGCGCGAAGCTGCGAAAAAGTAAATATGCACTAAAAAAAAAAAAAGAAATGCTCTAAAAGCGAGGAGATAAAAGGAAGGCGATATCTATTAGACAATGAGTAGAACGTGCGGAACTGATGGAAAACTGGAAGAACCGAGATAATGAAGAATTGCTGTCAAAATATATTCCATTTATTTCCGTAGACATCCGCTTTGTTACTCTCACTGTTAAAAAAAACTATCAATGGCACAGAATCTATGCAAAATATCTGATGCAACGATCAATCTATCTCGTTCTTTCCACAACACAGAAAAATGTAATTTCGTGGTAGTTTAACTGAAACAATGAAACATTCCCTTTTGTTCTTTTAAAATCACTCAAAAATTCTGACATTCCTTTCGCTATGGCCACATTCTGTCGCTTACTTATTTCTACCGTAACCAAGAGACCTACCTTCGTTCGTGAGGCCATTCGAATCATCTTTCACGAAGATGCCTCCTTGACCCGTTTGGTTGGTGGTATCGATGGCCCTGTCGTGGTGGACGAGGTTCAAATCAGCTGGGGATTCCGGTTCGTGGCCGGGAATTCGGAGGACGCCGCTATCGAGATAATTTTTTGTCGTAGAGATAGTGGTGCTTGAAGAAGTCGTTGTAGAAGGAGGAGGAGGTGATGGCGGTGGTGGTGGTTTTGTGTTACCGTCAACTTTGGCTTCGTCTTCATTGTTCGCCAGCGAGGGTCTTTCATGGGTAGAGAGAAGGACGCCACTTTCAGGCCTCCTGCCAGGGTTACGCGTTCTTGTCACCTGAGGGACTTCCGTCGGGTTACCGAAAAGTTCCCTGCCTATGGAAGTGCTTGTGGGAACGCCTGAAGGGTCACCAATGCGTGGTGGGACTGTTGGGGGTAAGAGAGTGCCTTTCTGGACACCATCTGGTTGTTGAGGAGCGCCTACGGGTCTCCTTCTGACGTTTCTGTCCCGTATTTCGAATGTAGGAACTCTCCATGTGGTCGTGGCACTATTGGGCGTGGAGATGTCTGGGTGTTGAATCACGCTGGGTCTTAGAATGGTCGTCTGGGATTGGTGGGTCCTTGGGTCGCCAATCACATGGATAATACGCTGGTGCAAATTTGGACTATCTTGCGAATGGAAATGTTGTTCTAAGTGAGACTGGAATTGCTTCGGAAGTTCTGGAATTGGGTCACTGTTCGGCGAATTGATATCCACGACCAATTCGACGCTTGATTCTTCACTCTCCTGTATGGGAATGTTGGGAGCCATTTTGCTGTAATAAATGTCAATAGTAAATTTTCTAAATTAAACAAGATACCAGGAACGCTGCAGAAAAATTTATTTCCAAGCACTAACAGCCATTCTATGCTTGAAGAACACAACCAACCAGCTGACACGATCCCGAAAGAAAATAATTATATAATATCCATGCCAGTAATTATCCACCAGAATTTGTTTTCTTAAAAGAATGACACTTCTTTTACTAGTATGTTCTGCAGCACAAAGTTTTTCAGTGATTACGACTAGATCTTTAAAGGGAATCTTCCAAATGATAAAGCACAGTTCAGTATCTTTGGGTTCTCTGTTGCAGCCTCGTGCGGAGAGGGTTACGCACCAAAACTACTAAGCACCTTTCGTGAACCGACTCCAGCACAACACTAGCGGCCACCATTCACTAGAGCTTTTACATCACCTCACCAGCTGATTCACTCCCGACGGGAAAAAGCGGAGACGTTGCCATCTACCACCAACTCGTATAATTCCTTCCTTACTTAAACGCTTCTGTTGAACCGGTGATTTTAGACATTAACACTAATTATTTATACTTTACGTAGTATAAAAGTGAAATAACATCAAACAAATCGCCGGATTATTTCACTATCAAAAGTACATTGCATTTACTACCGATGAGTCTTGGCTGTGACGTCACGGAGTTCCTTGTCTCCCGGATGCAAATGCTCCTAACAGAGCACGAGAGGAAGCCAGTTTATCAAAAAGTCAAGTTTTTATTAGGTGGTAAGCAGTCGGGTATTTAAGACAAGCGCAGGACAGTGTTCGCCTCTTAGAGGCAGCTGACCACTCTAAGAGTAAGCATCCGACCTTGAGGCCTTAGGTCTTAGGAATGCTCCTTCATGTGGCACTCCCTCAGGAAACCCAGAATAACTGAGTGTTAGTTTATGATTTTATCTAACAGATTATTTTATCTGTTTAACTAGTTTGTGATAGTGACTACAGTAGATCTGCGATGTTCGGCAAGTCTTGTATTGAAAAGAACTGTATTATTTCTTTTTCGTTGCTCTTACATATCGAGGTTTGGATTAAAGCCCTTGTATTCCAGAATCATATATAACAATATGCAAAACAGTGCACTTTCATTAAATAGAAATTGCACGAATATCTTTAACGTTTACGTGCATGCGGAGGCACGACACTTTGTCCATTCTTCACATTGAGTGTCTAGACAGTCAATTGTGCTGAGGTGTGGCAATGCGACACGTATCCAACAGAAACCAAATTCATGAAGAAATAATAACACAACACATCGCACAGTTGTTATTTAATAGGTTGGTAACTATAAATAAAAGCTGCAAAAAGATTGATCGAAATCTTGTAAGCTTACGGTGCTGCAACACCTCTTCAAGGACAGCCGATGTCTTGTTTATTATTTTGCGAGATACATATATTCAATAATGATATTGGTTTTCAAGCTTAAAGGCTTAATAATATGCTATTCAAGAGAATTTCTAAGCCCTTTCACATGCGTTCATTAGCGCTTCCTGTGAATTCCCGAAACTAAACAGACTATATAAATGCTAAAGGCACAGTGTGTTTAGAAATATTCCATTGGACCACAGACCCCAACGGCACTTTCACATGCGAGAGTGTATTCACACATATAACTTTTGTTGTCTCATTAACCTGTGCTTGCTGGAATTGAACACCACCCATTTACAAATCCTCCTAAGTAAACAGGAACCACAACGAATCTTTGTCTTTTTCCTTCCCAAGTCTTCTTCACAAGTTTGGGGTTGACTTGGCAGTGAGAACGGGTAAGCACCGACGGCCAAAGATGTCCAAACTCATATGGCCTCCTCTTCTTCTTCAAAGATGAGGTGGGAGGCGCACAGTGTCGATGCTTACACCCTTGAGCCGGCCCCTCAGGCTCTGACCTGAAAAAGACGAAGGGAGGGAAACATAAATGCCTCGTGTCCGCTGTTATACAAAAGCAACTTTCACTTGCGAGGTTCGACATCAGGTTAAAGGGAAAAGTTCTAAGGAGAGGGATGACTTCACAAAATGTTCCAGTCGTCATTTGTTTTCAGGAAGGATGGCATTTATTTTTTCCATAAACTGTAGGACAAATTACTGTATCTAGAAATTTGCTTTATTATCTTTCAAGAAAGAATGAATATTCGCATCTTAAATGATGAGGAAACAATTTCTTTTTCTCTTATTATAGTAGTGATCTTACGGTCAAGCTTTAGCTTCATTATATAAAAATTAGTAAAATGTTGAGTGAAGAACATGAAATAATGACATTTTGCCAGAACTCAAGGGTAAACTCAAGGAACCAAATGTGCTTTGCATTTTAATGAGGTAGTAGTGTCAACAACTGTCAATGAGACGCCACTGCAGCATTCTAAAAAATAAACAAAACATTGTTTAGAATTTGTACTTGGAAGGTTACGTTTGTTTACTATAACAATTTTTCTTTTTTTTTTTTACATTTCATAAACCCATAGAATCTACGAAATGTATTGTTGTCGGTTGAAGGAATTCTTATTAAATGAAATGGCTTCCTCTATAGTAGTCACAAGCGTTAAGCAGTAGTTATTATCATTTACTTCCAGGCCTTGTACTCTTAACCTCAAAACAGGACATTTCCCTAACATTTTATTATTAAACTGTGAATGGTAACTAAACAATGCAGTATACGGTAGCATGCAACGGAGAGGTCATAATGTTAAGTTCTCATGAATCAGCAGAGTGCTCTCAATGATGCAATTGAGCACATCTGACAAGAACGCAGTGACAATTACGCACCGATTTCACCATCATGCAGTGATGTTATTAATTCTAAGGAGGTAACGCAAGTTTTTATCTTCCCAGCACATGACGCAGAATTGATTAGGGTTATCACAGAAGGTAAGGATGCTTGATGAAAGAATAAACTAATATACATTCAGAAACACACACACACATATATGTGTGTGTATATATATATATATATATATATATATATATATATATATATATATATATATATATATATATATATATGTACATATATCAAATATTGTATTATATATATATATATATATATCTATATATATTATATATATATATATATACATATATTGATGGGTGAAAAAAAATAAAAATGTAAATAGCAGGACACTGAAGCCACCCTCTTCGAATGAAGAGACCTTGTAGATTTGATTATTGTTATCTCAAGGGAGAATGTATATTCCATTAGGGGGATAATCAGAATACACACACACACACACACACACCACACACATATATGTCATATATATAATATGATATATATATATATATATATATATATAAAAAAAATAATATTAATTATTATTATTTATTTAATTATTTATTATTATTAATATATATTATATTTAAATTTATAGATATATACATATAGTTACTACTATATCCTATATATATTAATTTATTATATATTAATATTATAATATGTATCTATGATATTGTTATCTCTCTAATATATATAATCTATATTTATATTCTATATCTATATATATATATATCTATATATAGATAGGGGGGGGGAATTATATAATATATATAGATACATATATATCTATACAATATATATATCCAGATTATCACCCCTATGATATATATATATATGTATAATATTATCATATATATATATAAATATATATATATATATATATATATATAGATATATATATACATATATATATTATATATCCAGATTATCCCCCTAATGGAATATACATTCTCCCTTGAAATAACAATAATCAAATCTACAAGGTCTCCTTCGTTGGAGGGGGAGGCTCTATTGCCTGTTTTTTTCTCTTTTTTATTTTTTGTCACCCATCCAAATAGTCACAGAAATAACCAATGCTTAACTCAGCTGACCGGAAGACTGACGCCAGAGCAACGGATGCACGCAAAACCAGATGAACATCTTTATCATCCAGAAAATTTTTTTTTTTACCAATACTACGCGAATACACATGAATACAAGCATTTGAGGTCTAAGACTTTTAAATTCGCCGACACCTTGGGCTAGAGCACGCACAAACGCGCGCCGCAACACACATACACACACACATACTGAGAGAGAGAGAGAGAGAGAGAGTACTTGATGAGTGGTTCTACCTGATTTGCAAGACAATTATTAGGTCAAGGCTTATTCATTTTATCATCATGATAATGCAATATGCATATTGACGAAAACCTTGTGCTCACATCTATTATTTCCTTCTTCCTCTCTACCCACGGCTGCAACACCCACCCACACAAGCTGACTGACCGTTAGGTGTGCTATTCAGTTCTATGGTCAAAGGAACCATAATGCGCAAAATCCCTCTTTCTTGGATTCGGCCCTGGAATCACCACAGGAATCCGAAGAAGCAGAAGAAGAAGAAGAAGAAGAAGCAGAAGAAGAGAAGAAGAGAGAGAGAGAGATAGAGAGAGAGAGAGAGAGAGAGAGAGAGAGAGAGAGAGAGAGAGACTTAACTAAAACAATAACAATTTCCCACATTTCCTCTTCATCCATGGGCGCCCGCACATAGGGGCAAGAGGGCCACTTACCCCCCTACTGAAATCTTGGAAAAAAATGTATATATATAACATTTAACTACATCACTTTGTTTTCCTTCCATTTTACAATATATTCTTGCAGCTTAAGTAAATTAAAGATATCATTATATATTGCATATTTGTAAACAGTATATAACTTCGTTGTTCTTTCCACCAATATTTGCTATAAGTTGAACAGTATATGGAACTATTGAAAAAAAAAGTCAGCGTAACGTTGTGTTTTTATTTTTCTTTATCGCATCTTTCTTAATTTAAATTATTGGCATCGCAATTCCACTGCATATATATATATACATATATATATATATATATATATATATATATATATATATATATATATATATATATATATGTATACATATATATATCTATATATATATATTATATATAATATATATATATATATAATAGATAGATAGATAGATAGATAGATAGTACGCCGCCCTCTGCGGGCGCCAATGTCTTCGTCAACAAAAGTTTCAAAGCCAAAACAAATTCCTCGCCTCAGCCGCGGGGTCAATGCGTTTTTTTTTTATACACTGCTCCGAGTCCCTTGAGACTGTGGTTCACTAGACCAGATAATCATGAAGTACTTAAAATAATTGACGGCCACATGATTCCTTTCTTAATGTCGGTCTCAAATAACTCTGACAATCCTCTATCAATTCTTCCACAAGTGCCATCACACGCTGTGATGATCTTTCTTCGTGGTTAAGCAAGAATGAGCTTTAATTTTGCAAGTCTGGTGAAATAAAAACAGAGGAGAAACTTTCAGTATCTTAATCTAACTTTAAAGAAACACTTTCATAACTATGAAATACAGCTTATGCTCATTAATGGAATGTATATATATATATATATATATATATATATATATATATATATATATATATATATATATATATATATATATATATACGTATATTTATATATACGTGTATATTTATGTATATATATATATATATATATATACATAAATATACATAAAATATAATGGGAATATGTGCATGTTTACCATGCACATATTCCCATTATGGGCCTAACGCGAGAAAAAGTCTAGTCTTCAGGTTTCCAAGCGAGTCTCTAGGAATGAGGTTGCTGGCCTCACACAGTTCTTCTTAAACCCAAATAGATTCTGGTACCTATATACAGCTGAGTGGACTGGTAGGTGGTAAGCCACAAGCGATCCACCGACCTAGCAAACGTGAGTCAATCACTGCATCACTAAGCCATGTGCTCACTTTGGCTAAATGCACTTGCCACATAAGCCAATTTCCCCTAACAGGGACTGTCCTCAGAGAAACAACGAGGCAGTGGTCACCGCCAAGTTCTTACTTCAAGTTTTGTGTAGAAAGCTTGTACAATATTAGCCACAGCATGCTCCTACACAGAAAGCTCATCAGCAGTCTGCCTAAGCCTCTAAACGCATTGCGACTATTATATCTATCTTTCACATAGTTTTGCGCTTCCTTAATATCAAAGCCCTCACTTCTTAATACTTCTTGCCAACCTATCGTCCTTAATTTCGTGCTTAATTGTTTCCTCATGACCAAACCATCTCACCACACACGCATCCTTGATTTTACCTGCGTTAACTAAGCTTTAACACTTCTACACATCACCACATTCTACATCGTTTCATTTTTCTTTGTGACACATCCTATGCAGAACATCATCTAGGCAGCTTCAACCTTTTACCTTCTTCCTCATTCAGCAGTCACACTTCACTTCCATTCGGGAATGTAGACTATAATCCCTTCATACATTCCACACTGGCTTACACAGATACTCCAAGTCTCTTTCCAGTCTTTGAGAAAGACACTTGATGTGACTCTCCTCCCGTCTTCCCACTATCATTTGTTATATTTACTTCCAAATACCTATACGAATCAAAAACTTCACTCTTCCATCATCCAGATTAACATTCAATAATCACCCTTCTTTTTCCATTTACTCTCATCACCTTAGTCGATTATATTTACTCTTAGCTTTCTCTTCCAGCCATTGTAAAACTCTCCCACAGGTCTTCGAAGTTTCTAGTTTCAACTCTCACTCACTACTTTATCATCTGCAATGGCGGCAGTGACCTAAGTAGTTGTGCACCAGATAAATACTAATAATTCATTCATCTGCACTCACCAGCCATTCTACACTCCATGCACGACGTATTTCCAGCAAGCCTTTGGAGATGAGGTTGATGACTCCTTGGCCTTCTCATCCAAGCGGTCCGGTGGTTATCAACCTTAGGGGCGTGAGGTGTGGCTGAAAGATGTCAACCTGCACGAAACTGTCATTGAATTCTTGTTAATCTAAGCGGTAAATTTGTATCCAGTAGTTAACACACAGGTGAATCACAGACAGAGATGAAAATAGCACATGCAAACAACCTTTTCCCTGATAGCTGTTGTCTTACGATTCTGAAAACGTTATAACTCTGATCAAAACTTACTATGAAAATTATACAATAATAAAGTTTGAAGACCTTCCATGAAAATTCTTTCTCTTTGTTCCTGTCTTACAATAACTAATGCGATTCTGAAGCACAGCATGTTAGTACCTCGCATTTTCATATCAATGTTAGGAGTTTTTTTTATCATTTTTTTATCTGCTAGCCTTCACCCAAACTGGCGTGTTTTAGTCTGTATACTACAATATTGAACGCGTGTTGGGTGAAACAGAGGAACCAAATACCAGAGAGTGATTTATTTTTCTTAGCTAGAATCTATCTGGCAAACATCTGGTAATAATTTCCAGAAAATCATTATTCTGTCGGAAGGCCATCAACTTACGTAACACTCTCCTGCACAACAAAATTATCTTAATTATATCGAAAAAGAATTGGGGAAAGGAAATGAGAGGACCTGAATGGAATACAATAAATGATGACAAGTAATAAAAACTGATAACTATGAATAATACACCGACCATTAACAACGATAATTAATAAAAACCTACATATAGTTCAAATCAAGACTAAATAAATAAATAAACAAATAATTGAGATGAAAGTAGGCTTGACAGGATCCTCAGGCAAGGGAACTCAAACCCAAGGGAGTTGAAGGCCCTAATACAGAGTCAATGGCACAGAAAATGTTTTTAAAACATTAATTACAGATAATACCCGGCGTTAGGGAACTAAATGTTGTATTTGCCATGCCATAGCTATGTAAACAGCATCAAAGATACCCAAATTAATTAGGCTAATTGTAACGGGAAGAAGGGGAAGTTGGGCATCTCCTACTACCCAGTCAATTTTTACAACAAGCTCTTTGACAAAAAACTCCACGACTGGATCCAAGAAGATTTAGTCATACTTTCCATGCCTAAGATAGCACGTCTTGCATTGTTGCTTGATATAAGCACTTACTCTGTAGATTAGGTACTCTGATAATACATGGAATATCGCTTCTCTCTCTCTCTCTCTCTCTCTCTCTCTCTCTCTCTCTCTCACACACACACACGCACGCAGGCACGCACACACGCACACTGGCGCATAAAACACAATGAGAATCCCTGATAGATATATGCATAAATTTCTTCCGATTAGCGTAAACATAATCTCTTTATGGTTCGTCTTAAAATTTTCCTCGCGTTTGTTAAATAAATATTTTGCTATTCGTGATTCATTTTCTTGTTGGAACTAAAATAGTAACCAAGAGAAAATAAAATGGCAAGGAATGCTTATTCCAATAAGAATACAAAGTGAAATGCAATTGCAGTAGCAAAGGAAATGTTAAGAACAATGAGAAAATAAGATGATATTGAATGGCACAATGAAATGTTAACAAACCTTGTAAAAACAGATAAAGCTCAGTGCTACATACGATTCCTAATAACGAAGCAAAAATGAGATGACATCAGATGTCACGAGAACAGTCTTAATAGCAACGACAGAAATAATGGAAGGTTATTGTATTCCAAAGGAGAAACAATAACAAGGGTGTTAAATGGGTTTAAATAGCAAGGAGATTGACTAGCAAAAAATAAAATCGTATTAAGAAGAGAAAGACTACATGAAACTAAATACCAAACGAGATTTTGTACAGGGAATTTGAAAAAACAAGATTAACCCCAAACGAAGACAAAAAACACCATCAACTCTAAAGAGGATGAGGTTTCTTTTTTTTTTTTTCTTTTTTTTTTTTTTTTTTTTTTTTTTTTTACAATTACCGTGAGGTATAATTCTCGCTGTAGAATTACTAAAAATAAAAACGATAAAACGCATTCGCCATCACACCCACCTCCACAAACAAAAACAATAAAATCAGTTCAGGTACATTTTCTACCCATTTGCAAAGTAAACACACATTTGTTGGTACACAAGGATATCTATCCCCCTAACCAAAAATATATACTTTCGCTCAAAATAATTAGACAGATGAAGCTTCAGGTACTTGTTTTAGAAAAGAAACAAATGACAAAAAGCCTAATTATCATTTTTAGTCCAGCACCGTTCCCATGGGTAATTAAGCCATCGCATTCCTGCCTGCTTCTTCCATGTGGTTTATGCTGTTTTTAAACTTCTCTTTTTAGGAGTTTAATGACCTAGTTCTTCCTTTGTGAAAAGCGTCTCTTCACGACAGTCTTGAGTAAATGTTTGCGTTGGTAACTGTCGAGATCTTTAGTCATTTCTAACAATTTATAAATGAAGCACTGGATATCCATTCGATGTTAGAGCTTTGATTTAACAAAGAAAGGTAATAAATATCTTCAAGGGCTCCTGGGATTCACATATCATAAATAAAATCTTCCTCCAGCCAACGCTTAAGAAGATTAAAGAGAAATTATCAACCTGGTTCACTTAGTCAAACGGCTTACCTGTGTGGATGGATCTCTTGGTATAAATACCGCTTTTTCTGTAACTTTCCTCATTCATTACCTTCCTGAAGAGAGAGACAGTACAGTCTCTGAAATATAGTGCTTGCTTTCTTTATTTTTGCCTTTTTATGGGCTCCTTTTATTAGATATATATATATATATATATATATATATATATTTATATATATATATTATTATATAGATATATATATGTGTGTGTGTGTGTGTGTGTGTGTATAATATATATATATATATATATATATATATATATATATCTATATATATATGTGTGTGTGTGTGTTTGTGTGTGATTCCTAATGGTTTTTTCGAAGGTCACTTCTATGTTTCTCTGTATATATGAAGCGATAACTAAACCGGCAGTACAAACCTCCGCTGATCAAGTGATAGAAATAATTCGAGAAATATTCGTTATGAAATCTACCACAAAACCAAGATAAAACCAAGATAGAGGTCAAACCCAAATTGTATATCCCTTAGGTATTCTCCATGTTACCTCAGCTTTTACTGTAGATATATGAGACAGATTCTACCACATGGACGGAGACAAAATGAATTCACAATGATAAGATGTAGTACAAAATTGGGTAAACAAAGCAAAAAAAAAAAAACGAAACCTATCATTTGAAAAAATCGTTATTGCCATCGTCAATTATATACAATCAACTGTCATAACAAACTTCACAATAATCATCTCTCGAGAACTCCAAAATCTTTCTCACCGGAAAGCTTCTGTCCTTCCCAACAATTCTAGTGTCATCTTTTTGTTTATTTTTTTTCTTAACAAAATCTTTTTAGTTCATCCTTCCCTCATTTCACGCTTCCCTCTTCCATCTTCTAATGTCACTCATCCAATTTTTAAAGGTCATAATTTGACCCAATATTTTCTATCCTTTCCCAGAGGGGGTTTTGAGAAAAAAAAAATAATCTGTACTACTTTACGGCCATCGGAAATCAGTATCATTCACAACAGGACACCAGTAACAAAAACAGTAAATAGCACCATGATCATATGTGAATCAGACCACTAATATATCGACACTGTAAACATCAAACCATTTTATAAGGCTTCGCAATTGTGAAGACGAATCTTGTTTGACCGATTTGACCGTTTGATGAGAGAGAGAGAGAGAGAGAGAGAGAGAGGAGAGAGAGAGAGAGAGAGAACAGACTCTGAATCAAAGAAAACAGTTGAGTAACTCCGCCCCCACCCATCAACTTCGTATAAAGAACGATGATTATAAAGAGCAGAGAAACTCGCGCGTTATGCAACAGAGCGAACACGCAAGGTCGCATAGGACTGTAACTCCCATTAATTTTTCATGACTTCTTGTGTTAATTGTTCGTTGTTGTTTACACGAAACCCATAACGCTTTACATGTATGAACAGAGGGAAGTACGTTTATAGTATGCAAATAGTTAAGAACTTGGTATGGAGTTCAGATATTTAATTTGTTTTTATAGAATACTTTGTCGCAGCATTACTTTTACTCCAGTACATTCGAGATGTTAATGTATTCATAAGTATACATGCAAGCAAGAAGGTTGGCGTATTTTATCTATTTACTAAGGAAGTGTTTACTGTTCTATCTGTGAAATATTGCCAGAAATAATTGATTTTGTCTAATACTGTAACCATGAAACAAAATACATAGCCAAAAGTTTTCCTCCATTGTGACACTTTCCTACATCATTACAGCATCACTCCAAAAAGATCCTAATCACCTAAATTTCCAATAGTAATAGTCTTATAAATCTGCAGTACCACAAATGATCTTAGTTCTCGCAGGATGAAGACAAAATAAAAGTAGATTTTATTAAGAATGACGGTGAATATATCAAGTTGCTTCTACAAGGCCTTGATTCATGTCGACTTGGAGATATGTATAAAAAAACCTCAGTAATGACTGCACAATACTGAACGAGATTCTTCTACATACCGTATCTATGCGCACATTATTTATATATCTTATATATATATATATATATATATATATATATATATTTCTATATTATATTTATTTGCATATATTGCATATTATATATATATATATATATATATATATATATATATATATATATATATATATATATATATATAAAATGTGCGCATAGATACGGTATGTAGAAGAATCTCGTTCAGTATTGTGCAGTCATTACTGAGGTTTTTTGATACATATCTCCAAGTCGACATGAATCAAGGCCTTGTAGAAGCAACTTGATATATTCACCGTCATTCTTAATAAAATCTACTTTTATTTGTCTTCATCCTGCGAGAACTAAGATCATTTGTGGTACTGCAGATTTATAAGACTATTACTATTGGAAATTTAGGTGATTAGGATCTTTTTGGAGTGATGCTGTAATGATGTAGGAAAGTGTCACAATGGAGGAAAACTTTTGGCTATGTATTTTGTTTCATGGTTACAGTATTAGACAAAATCAATTATTTCTGGCAATATTTCACAGATAGAACAGTAAACACTTCCTTAGTAAATAGATAAAATACGCCAATCCTTCTTGCTTGCATGCATACTTATGATATATATATATATATATATTAATATATATATATATATATATATATATATATATATATATATACTATGTATATATATGTGTATGCGTATATACACAAGCACAGACACATACAGTATACCTATATCTGTGCCTATTATATAAAAAAAAAAGAAAGTAAGAAAGGAGATAATATATATATATATATATATAATATATATATAATAATATATATTATATATATATATATATATATATATATATATATATATATATATATAAAGAGTGAGAGAGAGAGGAGAGAGAGAGGAGAGAGAGAGAGACAGACAGACAGGACAGACAGAACAGACAGACAGGAGAGGTGGACAGGCTGGTGGATGATTCTGCGATGACAGAAGACAAGAAGACTGAGCGATAAATCTCATGGAACACTCGTGGAAAGTTTCGAACACATCTTCCCCCCCAACCCCCCACCCCCTCCCCCCCAAACCCCGTCCCAACTTTAACCTACAAACTCGAGCATCATCCCAACCACACCGGCAGATAACAATTAGTCCCTTGAACGCAACGGTACAAAGCGCTTTGAAATGTCAGCTATTCCCGCCGCTCCAAAAAATGGGAAAAAAGTCCAGGTATTGACGTCATAGCGCCAGAAATAGCTTTTATTAAAGCCAAGTCTCGGGTGGATACATAACAGGAAAGACAAAAAGGGAAATGGCAGGCAATCACTGGCACGTCCGCCCATTCCGGTTTGAAAGGACTGCATGAGACTGCAACAGCTGCTGGGGTGAGAGTGTTATGAGTTGTTGGGAGGAGTTTGTAGGATTTTGATCTCCTCTTTAACTAATGACACATCCTCTAAAGACGAATTTTTTTTCATGGTTGAAATGGAAAAAGATATTGCCTACATTAATTATAATATGTGTGTGTGTGTGTGTGTGTGTGTGTGTGTGCTATACCGTCACAAGTATCACGTGATTGAATGTGATTAAAAAGCCAAAAGAAAATAATAAAAGGCATCAGTACCTAGCGCTTTCATGTATTCTTTAACATAAACTTCTTCAAGGGACAACGACGTGGAGGAAAGCTAAAGAATATATATATATATATATATATATATATATATATATATATATAATATATATATATATATATATATATACAAGATATACTATATATGTAGTGGTGGGCAACGTATAGGATGTACCACTTTACTTTTTAAGAATTGCGGAGATTTCATGTATAGGTAAAATTTTTGGCTAATTTTCCAGAGAAACTTACCGGAGTTCACAAAAAATTAATACAAAATTTTCATTTTATTTCTAAGATAATTACTTTCCGTTTTTAACCAGAGGTACTACATGACTTGAAATAAGTAGACATTGATTACTAGTTTTTAATAAATAAATACAGATTATGGAACCATTCATATGTCCGTTTTACCAGGCCACTTTATGTGTTCGATTGACTTGCAATGCAAAATGGTGTGAGTACTTAAAAAAAAAAAACAGGACGTTTCCGATTTAATGAACGACACTAAAACAGCGGACAAAAAGGAAACATGAACGAACTTTGTTTTTCTACCTTACGCCTATAAACTGAGTGTGTTCGTGTGTACGCATGTGTGTGGACAGTAATATTGTATGGAAGTGTTTGAAGAGCATTGTCACCATTATTTGTTGTTGCTCTGCTACGGTTTTTGTTGTTACTGTCTTTCTGAAAATAATATAGTAATATTATCAACATTAAAGCTTTTCAATGATTGTTAAAAATATTTCATCACTTGAAAAGCAAAAAGTACTAGACTTTCACTTTCGTAGCCATTTCATCTTATCTATCACACGGAGCATTTAGAGCTGAACAGGTCTGCGCGAGGGCGTTTTTCCCTCGGAAGCGTGAGAATCCGGACGTCCCTGGATCACGCAAGGGGATTTTAATGACCAACGAGTACTTATCCACATTATACCGACACCTACTACAGTAGATGATAACAATATTATAACTGCATCTCCGGTGTACAGTGAGATATATATTGCTCATCTCACATAAATCTTTCTCTTGACTTTGACCTTAAATCTCTTAATTAAAGAAAAGGCTCAATGAGACAATGATAAGGGAACGAGAGTTCCTAAAGCAGCACGTATATCACTGCAGAACCACCACCCCGACCCCCCACTCGGTGGCCATGCTCCGGCACTTAAAAAACAACAAAAACTAAATTCCACCTGGGGAAGGAGAGTTTGTATGCACAGTAGAGTAAACTTTATGCGATAAATTTAAAGGCGCTCAATAAAATTTCTGAGAGAAAATGCCGAAATCTTGGAGGATTAGAGCTGAGAGAGCTGTTAACTGTTCTTTCACATATACATTCTCTAAACATAATTATTACTCGTATCCCATCCATCTTCTGTTATATTCTTACAATACTTTGGACAGCCTCTATCAATCATCTGTGGATGACTGTGGCACAAAATCTAATTGCGTTTACTAATGAATTAACTGAAAGAGAAAGCAGAAGACCGCAGGTTACCATATGGCATTCTTTCTTGCTTGGTTTATTCACCGCCTACCCAAATGACATGAGTCACTGAGCCTATTGATATTTCATTCCAGCATGAAATGATACTTTTACTTTCCCCGGTTAATTTTATGCTTGCACACGCGAAACCACTCATTACGTATTAAGTAACTGTTTTTAATATATACCGACGTGTGAGCGGTTTTCATATTTGTAATCTGTGGGCAAGAAATATGCATTGTAACTGGATGATGAACATCAAAGGAAGAAAATTTGGGATATACTAATAATAATTACAATAATTCTGAATAATAATGCTATTATTATTCAGAAAAGATAACGATTATTATAAGTAGATTCCTAATAGCATTAGTATCGGCTGCATTAACATTCGTAATGACAGTAATAGAATCAGCAACGGCAGAAATAATAATTGCCTAACCGTGCGATTTGCTAAACCTTTTATTGCACAACATAACACTTGTCAACATCCAAAGTAAAGTTCATATTTGTTGTCGTCCGCAGATGAGGCGAGTAACAAAAATTACCGCAATATAATAATAATAATAATAATAATAATAATAATAATAATAATAATAATAATAATAATAATAATAATAATAATAATACTGATTAAAGAGGACGAAAAGGCAGCACGATGACAATCTGTAATATAGCAAATTTGTAGACAACACGATAAATCAGTAAATAACGAATGTGGCCTAACCTCAAGACTTAATGAAGGTCGCACCGTTAATATTTTGGGTCATTAGCAAATATATACATATGACTGTAAGTACAGAAATGCGAATCCATATCTTGATAACAATAACAACATTATTACTGATCGTTTAGCTAATACCTTGAAGTGACCCTGAACAAGTAGAAATGATATCCTTGGAAAAAAAACAGTTCAAAAATTATTATTACTATTATCATTATTATTATTACCACCACCAATGTATAACCCAAACAATGATGGTGACTATGCGCTTCAAGGCTAAACTAAACAAATACCGGGATAGAAATAGAACAGAGCCTCTTTTAAAGTAACTTCCCGTTACTCATTATGGTAACAACGACACCAAAACAGTAAAGTTAATAACAATAACATAGGACTGACATCCTAGGATGCCTTTACGCAGCAGAGGCAGCAGATGATCAACTCAAGACTAATGTTGATCAACGATAAATTTCTTTTCATTTCTCTAAAGTAGAAGCAGACAGCAAGGGCAATCAAGTGTCTCCAAGTTCAAAGTTGGAAGATGACAAAGTGAAAGCGCGATCTTGTAAAAAATATCTGGTGTACTGTAGCTGTCCTTAGACAATGCTTGTTTTTTTATTTGTTTATTCTTTTTTTTTTGACACCATAAATCTTGATTACAATTCTAATATTATATGAAGACCCTGCAAAAATTATAGAAGTCCACGCAAAGGCAAAAATGATCACATGAAGCAATGAAGAAGCAAACAAATCACAAATACACGGAGGAAAGATTAAGTGCTTTCCAGTACCTAATGAGATGAATCATTATCTGTAACTACCAAAAACACAGCACAAGAATGAGAAGGTCGGACGTTCATTTTCTGGTTCTTGTCGTTCAACAAACGGTATTGCTCAAGAAGTAACCTTACTCCCACTGATGTTGCACGATACTTTTTTAAACGTTTAATTTGTGAATTTACTCAATAAGCAAACATTTACACGCACGCAAATTCAAATGATTATCTATCTATCATCTATCTTCCTATTTGTGTGTAAATATGCGCATATACACAAATATGTGGGTAATTTGTTCGTTGCCTGCATAAATACTTATGTGCATCAGAGAGAGAGAGAGAGAGAGAGAGAGAGAGAGAGAGAGAGAGAGAGAGAGAGAGAGAGAGAGAGAAATTTAATTGAACGCGTTTTATTTTCAGCACTTTGAAATAGCATTCAAGTTAAAACAGCACAATTTTAAGGACGAAGTTCTTTGGCAGTGTTACTCCAAGATGTATCATGCTGCAACAGCAAATGCGAAGGACATTACGTATTACAAAATATGCGCTAGGGACGAGTGGGGAAGCTAGAAAAAAAATAAAGCTCGGAAATAGCAAGGGAAAAAAAGAGAAAAAGGAACACACACAAGACATGGTTGCATATTTAAACACACGCTATGTATACATATATACATACATATATATAAGCAAACAAACACACACACACACATATATATACATATATATATGTGTGTGTGTGTGTGTATCAATGTCCTCTTGCAAATCATATAAGAATTCATGATGCCAAAAGTAAGCACAGGTGTAGCTATAGCATGAACTCGTTCACACTGAGCAAATGTCAATACCCACGAGACGAAAAACCTACCACCTAAAAAGAGAAACAAAAAACTTGTTAGGGAGACACAGAATGCACTGGTCCCTAACCCCTGGAGGAAGTGCACAATTGGTAAAGAACTTGAAGTCGCGACGTCGGTTGGCTCCTCAGGACGACGGTTGAAGGCTGATCGTAACTAATTTCTATGAAGGGAACTACGAAAAAAAAAAACTAGTCATGAAAAATCGAAAAATCTTAAGGCCAGCTGAGATATTTGGACTTCGTAAGACAAAGAAAAACACCTGGTGTTTATGAGTTAAAGTTATTAACATTTATGAATCACACAAATTATTCGTATATTATCCCAATTTTTTAAACAAAGATTGCATCATAAATGATGTGAATGGCAAGCTTAAAAAATGCAGTCTAAAATAAATTCTAAAAATCATAACTCAATCTCTCAAAAATTCTAGAAACCATATATTAACAATTCAAAATTTATTTCTCAGTTAAGAAGAATAGTTATTAAAATTCATTTCTACATGAGTTAATTAGTTAAATTCTGGTAAACACCACAATCACCAATAACCTGTCATTCCTATAAGGCAGCTACATAAGTTACTCCTGAAAACGTTAGGAATTCTATAGAAATAGATTTTTCATAGCAAAACATTTGGAAAGGTTATTTCTCTAATGTATCCTGTAATGCAACAGAAGACTCCCTAACAGGGCATACTGAAGGACAGTTAGTTTTCATTTAAATTTTCTTACCACTTGACTCATCCCAAAGGGAATGTCCCGAAAGTGTAGTTTGTCCAGAGGTCAATCGATGTTTACTCTCTCTCTCAAATACTAATACACACGCATCTGTTGCTGTTTCTGCTACTAACGTATATATTAGACCTTTGGAATTTCCCAGATCAGCTCAAGAGCAAGGCGCGAAAAAAGCCCAACGGTACGGTAACAACAAACATCAGCTTATCCCACCAATTCTAATGTGTAAGTAACACAATACGAACGGTAATCATCTCGTTGGATTATGTAACCACACTCTCATAAAAAAAAAAAATATAAAGCACTAGTTCAAGTATAAAATACGAGGCGATCTAGACACTGAATCTCGAGGATCAGATTCCGGAGAAAAAAACAAGTTTCTGGTTCACCACGTAAAGATTGTGCTAACAGGCTTGACGTGTTATTAAATTCTTACCTCAGGAAGAACGATACAAAAACGATATAAATAAAAATGTGTATGTAATAAGGTATGCATATACTGAAGACCTGTCTGGTTAGAGCAGTTACTTAGGGAGGGGAATGATGGTTTGAGTGAGACAGAAAGTTGATTAAGTTCTACTGACTATACTCCAGAGAAATCATCTACAACCAAACAAGCTGGGGAATTTCCTTGATCTCCGTTTTCTCAGACTAGGACAGAAACAACGGGAAACGGGACATTTTTACCGTATTTATTCTGTGATTCCCCCTTCACTCTTCTTTCGTTATACGTTACATTTTCCCCCCATATGTTCGTATGAATCAGCGACTTCCATACTTTCATCATCTTCACTAACATCTACTCTTTTATCTTCCTGTCCATCGTTTATCTTCATAGCACTACTCGTATTAAAATTCACTTTCCTCATAGCAATACTCGTATTAAAATTCGCTTTCCTCATAGCAATACTCGTATTAAAATTCACTTTCCTCATAGCAATACTCGTATTAAAATTCACTTTCAACTTTCACCTCTTATGGTACCTTTTGAACGTCCACAAGTCTCTGAAGAGTCTTTTCATTAGTTTATACTATCTGCAAACAATAACTCATCCATTCTCCATACACGGCCCCTATTCTTATTCCTAAAACGTGCACCAATTTCTATCAATTTCCATATTTCTTTCATCACTCCAACGATGAAACGATTAAACGGCTTAAAAACAAGTAAAAAAAAAAAAAAAAAAGCTTTCACTAAACCAGCCACATTTCCTGTATAAATACGCAAATAATAAATCTAATCCCTCTCTGAAACTAAGTTCTATACTCCACTTTCTCGATGCGTTTGCGTTGCACATTAGTTGATATATGATTATGTCACACATATTTTTCTTTCATTCTTCAACTTCGCTCATAACTTCTCGTAATAAACGTTTTGTGCTTTGAATCCTCACAGATTATTTCCTATTAGTTGTTTTGTCTCGGTCTTAGTACCATGTTCATTCCAAGGTAAACTAAGGAGTGTTATGCCCTTTTAATGCTTAGGTAAACTAAGGAGTGTTATGCCTTGTAATGCTTTTTTACTTCAATCATCGTTACTAAAAAAAAGGAACAACTATTCCTTTCGACCTTTTTTTTTCAACTAACTATAAGATACATTTACAGGCTGGAAACTAAATAATAACATTACCTCTACACCTCAGCATCCAATCAACTCCAGGTGTTTTTCCATTCTTAATTAAACATAACAATTGACAATGAAGTACCTCGTTAGTCGCTTTTATATGCGTTCTCAAGCTTGCATTCACACCACAGATACTATAGAGTACACACACCTTCCATTCCTGAGTCATTCAGGCTTTGCCTTTAGTCTCTCCTTTATATTTAACATCTCTTCAAAATGCGAATTCCTTTCACTGAGGACTACACTTCCTTGTAACAGCTTGTATTCATTTGCATATTTTATTACCAACTCTGACTGCTCCTTAACCTTGCTTTCTGCATTTACGTCATTCCAATATTTTCTTCCTCTTTAAAGCATTTGCTCAAATTCTCCTGTAAGTGTTCATTCTCTTTCACTTTCACCTTGACTGTCGAATTCCTTCTCTTGTATGTGATCTCACTTGTCCTGCCGCTGCGCTTCAGACACGACTTTTTTTTTCCTATGTGTGCGTCTTTTAGTCTTCTTTCATATGTCTTCTTTCATGTCCTTGCATCTGCAAAGATCCGCTGCTCACAAGGATCCCATTCCAGAATTTTATAAACTCGTCAGAAACTCTCTCTCTCTCTCTCTCTCTCTCTCTCTCTCTCTCTCTCTCTCTCTCACTATACATGTGTGTGAGTGTGTAAGTGGATAATATACATACTGCTTAAGTAATATGTATATATATATATATATATATAATGATTTCTCAAATTAATTCTTACCAATAAGCTTATTATTGGGTGGCTAAATATATTTGGGTGATATATATATATATAGTATATATATATATATATATATATAGATATAATATATATATCACCCTATATAGACCACCCACTATATTTCCACACTAAATATCTTCTTAAAAGTCACCTAATAGTAAATTTATTAATAACAATTAATTTGAGAAATCAATTTCACTTCCTTCTCGTCAGTGGATGAACAATGAACGCGAAGAAGGCTTTCAAACGGCTCCTTACTGATCTTCTGAAGACCAACAGACTCACAAGGTCCCCACAAGGCAACGACATATCAAACTTCTGTACCTGATCTTGATAAGGAAGCATCACAGGTTACGGCGGGAATTAGGGCCTCGTTTAATCTGGAGTGTCAAGTTCTTATCTTTCTGATAATCTTATCAAGAAGACAGTGATATTAGATAATGAGTATGTATATTTATGGAAACCGTTCATTACCTTCAAGACATCCTTGATGCGCCTAAATAAACAATCTCGTCTTTGACACGCAGACATCTACCTGCCTTGATCAGGCACGTACAAATGCTTACGTACTTAGCGCCGACAAGGAAAAGCATGTATGCAGCATGAAGACATATGAGCATCGCTTTTTGACAACATGTTCTTTTAAGCCAAAAAAAAAAAAAATAAAAATAAAATAATAATAATTAACATAGTTCATATAATGCATTACCAAAATTGCATTTACTAACCTATCAGATCTGTAGAAGAAGTGCACTAAATGCAATCTATCTATAAAGATATTTCTTATTCTTACCCCTTGTTTAAAAAAAAAGAGGATCATGATAAAAAGAGAGAGAGAGAGAGAGAGAGAGAGAGAGAGAGAGAGAGAGAGAGAGAGAATCATAAACCCAAGTGGTCTTGGACTAACGGGTTTAAGCTCAGAGTCCCGCAAGGTGACTTCACGTCATTGCCAACAGTTGCTAGGTGGCACAATGCCCTCGCCTTATACCAGTGCCACGAGGAATGACTGACTGTTTTGCTTGCACGGGGGACAATTCTCAAGAGAAAAATGTGCCCGGTAATGAAGTGAGTGTGATCTCAACAGAAATATATACCATTCGTTAACTTGAAGTGTACTACTCTTATTTCTCAGTAAGAGAGATGATAGATTTTTTCCTTATTAAATAAAAGCGGGGAATAGAAATGATTCAATGTCCAATGACTCTAAATCTATTGTAAACTAACCCATTATTATTTCCATATGTGAATATTCTGTTTAAATCTTTCCTTTCATTGTGTCGTAAAGATCTAGTTTTACTCAGCACTTTCATAAAAGAAAGGACTCATACTGAATCATCATTTTGGTTAAGATTAACAGAGAGATGAGACCATTTTTTTTTTATCTTTTAAGTTCGTAGAGAGACACTACTTTTTGTCAGTAATGTGAAAATGTCACTCATGAGGGGTGTTGTCATAATCTGAGTGCAAAAAATCGAACCTTCTGCATACTTAAATCGAGGCCAATGGTGAGGGGGGGGGGGGGGGTGTGGCGGGTGGGGTGAGCCATTCTGGGCCGGGCTGAACGACGGTATAATTAAAAGTGGAGTATACTATCCGTATTATACCATTATTACACATAAAAATCATTATAAGTAAAAAGTCACAATAACCTATATGAGCGACTGTATTTTTCAAAATACAGGAAAAAAAAAAAAAAAAAAAAAGAGCTTTTCGACCGTGTGAAAAAAAAAGAGCTTTTCGACCGCGTGATCAACGGTCCTCTTGGCTGAAGAAGACCGTTGTGCAAACGGTCTTAAGCTCCCCTTTTTGAACCTTTGTTGTATTTTGATACATACAGTCGCTCATATACCATTTTGCTGTGGCTTTTTACTTATTATTAACGGCCACGGTATAGTGATGTAACCAAAGATTAAAATAGATGTGTGGACGTATGCGGTATTTGTGTAATAAGATATGTATAAACGTATTCGTTCTGGTTAACTTACAGTATCCCTCTTTCTATCTGCATACATTTAAATGACAATGACGCCATTCCATCAATTCAAACAATGAGTAGCATCCTTCAAAATTAACATTTGTTGAAATGAAAAAATAGGCAAAAATCCACAATCACCAAAATTAACAACATTTCTGTGTGACATAAATAAACAAAGTGCTAAGAAATACTGAGCTAGTAAATGATAGAAATGTGCATCTTTGTGAGGGAGTTTCATCCAAAAAACGTCCTCTTGTTAGCTTACCATACAAAATTCTTTGGCGAAATCTTTCACACTAGACTAAGCTGTGAGGGAAATTTTATCAACACAGAAATTGCAATAAGCATTACTATCACTCTGATGAATAACCGTTTTCAAAAATTAAAGAATTTACTCGCCCAAAGAATAACAAGGAGAATGTTCTAACCATTTCAGTCCTTGAAAAAAAAATCCAAACGAAAACTAAAAATCCATTTCAATGAAAGGCTTATTTTCTTAGTCGCTGCCAAAGGATGTCGACGAAACCTTCCCAAAGTTCAAACAAGGTCAAAAATGATTCTCTTTCAGAGAACTGAACACTATTAAGAATTCACAGTATACTTTCACAGAATAGGAATAGACTATAGGAAAGAGGACTGAGGGTTAAGCTTTCGTGTGTGAAGGTGATGACGAAAGAACTCCCAGTGAACAGGAAAAGGGAGTGGGAATCTAAGTAAGCAAATAAGGCGGTGATGATGATGTTGATGACGCTGGTGACCTTATCGTGGAATGCTTGTTTTGACGCGGGAACAAGTAAAGTAAAATAATGAATTTGTTTACTGATTGCCAATGAACTACCATTATAACTTCAATAGTTAGTAATATTATGCAACAGAAGAAGGTATATATATATATATATTATATCTATATATATATATATATATATATATATATTATATATATATATATATATATATATATATAGAATATATATATTAATATATATATATATATATATATATATATATATATATATATATATATATATATATATATATATTATATATATTATATATTGAGAGAGAGGACGAGAGAGAGAGAGAGAGAGAGAGGAGAGAGAAAGTAACTGCAATGCAAATTCAGAATGGTTATAAAAGCTAAAAATAAAAAAATAAAAAGATATTAAAATAAAAGCAATTTTACGTAAGGTTTCGGTAATTAAATTCTGATATTTTACAATGTTTTAGGAAGGAAGCTCGAAAGAAACGTTTTAAGAATATAAATGAGATGAGACTGAACAGTATACACCACACAGACCCATTCCCTTCGTACGCACGCAGGTGCACAAAACATCTTGAAAAGAAAATAAAAGTGAAACGTTGAAATATCCCTTTTACTGAGTCTCAAAAGCAAGAAGAAGAAGAAGAAGAAGAAGAAGAAGAAGAAGAAGAAGAAGAGAAGGGGGAGAAAAGGGGTTAAAAAACCGAAGACTACCAAAAATAGAAATGAAGAGGGACACGAAGAGTCGCCTTTAGAATGGAAACTCCCTCTAAGCAGGTAGAGAAAGTCGAGAGAGTTGTACTCGTCCGTCGAAGCTTATCACACAAAGGAGACGCGACTGCGTGGGTTCTGCCTCCGAGTGTCGTAACACTGACTAAGATCAACGGCTAACCAGTTGACTCATGATGCAAGAGCGTGAAGCTGAATGAAGTTGTCATGCAAGGTTCTGACGAGGACTGAAGCTTACGGGTATCAAGAAAGCGGTTCCGGAATAATTTGCGAAAGCATAAAATAATGAGGAGCGTGCTGATTATACAGGAATGAGGTAATGTGGAAGAAAGGAATTAAGAGAGAGAGAGAGAGAGAGAGGAATATAAGCCTGGATCTAGAAATACCAAAGCAACATACAGACACACACATAAATATATATATATATATATATATATTATATATATATATATATATATATATATATATATATATATATATATATATATATATATATATATATATACACATGCGGATGGACCACAGGCAAAAGTGGAAACCTGAGTACTCTGCCAGTGTGTGTCCGTCCTTCTGAAGCTCTTTTTTGGAAACTGAGGACGAAACAATTCATACGCAGGGTTTGACTTTTCTCTGTGGTACATCCGCACATATGGTTCTAGTGGTCTGGTGATTACATACATACATACATACATACATACATAAATATACATATATATATATATATATCTATATATATATATATATATATATATATATATATAATATATATATATATATATATATATATATGCACATCTATACAGGCACGCTTGTGCAGTGAAAAGGGAAGATTACCTTGAAAACGCAAGTACCGGTTATTAAAAACGGTCTACTGAGCAGTCGCCACTTTAAGCACAGTATGTTTCTCTATCGTATATTTCATCGCCTGATAAACCCTAACTTCTTCCCGAAAATAAGGTCCCTCACCCATCCACCTTCCTTCCTCTATCCTCCTTTCTTTCTTCCTTTCCTCCTTCCTTCTCTTCCTTTCCTTCTCCCTTCCTTTCCTCCTGTCCTTCCTCCTCCTTCCTCCCTTACTTCTCTTCTACTCCTTCCTTTCCTCTTCCTCTTATCCATTTTCCTCTCCTCCTTCCTGTCCTTCCTTCCTCTTCTCTACTCTTTCCTTCCTTCCTCCTTCCTTTTTCCTTTCCTTCGTCCTCTCTACCTATCCTCTTCCTCTCCGCCTTCCTTTTTCTTCCTTTCCTCCTTGTTCCTCTTTCCCTGCCTACTCCTCACCTCCCCTCCCATCCACCGCCCCCCCCCCCCCTCTCTCTCTCTCTCTCTCTCTCTCTCTCTCTCTCTCTCTCTCTCTCTCTCTCTGCCAACAGTGACATACGTCAAGGCCGCCCAAAAAACACGATTTGCATAAATTGCAACGAAAACTTCCGTTATTGTCATCATGAAACAACACTTATTCATGGTACATGGAACTGAAATTTTGAGGTTACTTCCTATCATGTTACGAGCGCCATAGAAACATTATTTGTATATTTGAAGAGCAAAGAACTCTTGATATTTTGTTTTACTGAAATCTTCACGGAAGTAAATTTAATGGGTAAATTAATCAGTTTTTGCTCGATTGAATGTCACTGAAACTCTCAGAAATACATCCTAGGTCTGACTATGGTGACTTTCGCTAAAAACATCAGCCTTAACATCACCTTCACCATTATTACCAGTCATAAAAATCGTGAACAGTGACGTCAGCAGGCACACTCGTGAATCTAAACAATTATAGTTATCATTGAAATTTATTTATCTTTTTCTTACCAGAAAACTCACAAACAGTTGTGAATTATGATCCGTCTGAATCTGGAAAGAAGTAAGAAAAATCTAATTTATGTGTGCCTGTTCACCCTTTCACAAAAGCTTCGAAATTGTTAGTTTCTGTTTCTTTATAAATATGTCTTGTGAAACCCCTTCATTGCTTCCATCTTGTTTATGATCCATTCTTTTTTCCCTTCTGCTTTCATCTTGTTACCTGGAATGAGAAAGTGTTACCTGGAATGGGAAAGCGAAAGACCTTCGCATTTCCTGTTCCATTGGCTTTCTCATAAAAATAATACTATTTCTATCTTTCAGCTGTCTAACTTTGTCTCTCGTGAAGGAGTATGTACCGTCTATTACCACGCTATTTGTTTATGGCCGTCAGACTTATCCCTAGCCCCAACGCAGGTAAACAGGTGAAGGTTGTTTGCCACCGGTATTCATTGTCCCTTTTTGGGGGTCACACATTCAGGTACTGACCAGACCTAACGTTGAAGTGTAATGAGCATGCTAACATCTTCGCGATGACTAAGCATAATAGGTGGGGTGGAGGGGGGGCGGTGCCGGTTAGAGGAGTGTCTTCGTGGAAAAAAAACTCGTCATATTCTTTCCATAATTGATGGTGTTGACATTTATCAAAGGACGGGGCGGGAAGCAAATCACGATCATACACATTCTGAAGCATTGTTCACTGGCGGCAAGAAAAACGACGAATAGAACAAAAGCGACTCGGTTATTTTCCTGGTTGCTCACACGTACGTGGAAATTAACAGTTGTCATTTTATGAATGTTTTCCTGAAGACAGAAGTCTTCACGTACTTGTGCGATAAATGACTGGATAATTAACTTGATTAATTATACTTACCAAAAGATTTCTTCCGGAATGAAATTATACGTGCCTTGGTTCCTGGACATACATCATAAGGAGAGGGAATATCCATTCAATGATAGTTGAATTACAAAAAAATATGTGAAAATGAAAACATACTGAATACTAAAGCAATCGTCGAATACAAAGATAATGAAGTGGTGATAATAGAGCACTTTAGTCAAATATAACTCTTCCCAAACAAGAAGAGAGCGTCAGCTTTACAAAAGGCTGAAGTGAATCCAAATAAGGAGTAAAAGTTCGGCCACCAAAAGCGACTTAACTCTGTCTTGAAAAATGGTGTTCGCAGAACCTCTTTAGCAATGAGAACAATGACAGACAAGTCCTTCATAAATCTGACGAACCTACTCATAAAAAAATTTATATATACGGCGGCAATCAAGAAGAACTACCAAGTTTATGATGTGAACTTTCTGAAACATATTTCAATCTATTTTTAACCTAAAGAAATAAAAAAAAATATGATAGGCACAGTTTCCAAATTCCCCAAAACAGTGAGTAGAACACGAATAAGGAATAGAAGAATTGACCCAAGAAAAAGTAAGAAATACGACTTAGACCTACACAAGATTAATCGAAAATGAAGATGAGGAAAAAGTGAAGAGTATGAGAGAAAACATGACCTTTTGAGACCCCACTGGAAATTGGGATACGGACAGATGTCGCACTCTTAAATACAGCAGAGGCAAATCCTTCAGATAGGAAACTTGATATCGAGTTACTATAAAGCAAGAGCGAGTCATGGAAAAGCAGTCTGGCAGATGAACAATGTCACAAGCTTGGGAGATGTCGAGGATATTCACGTTGGATTCCTCAAATTTCAGATAGAGGAGGTGACAGGACTGAGTAGAGTAGGACGAGAGAACACCAGCTGATTTTGATTTACAGAAAGTATAGGGATGATCACAGAGAAGTCTGTGAGTATGAAGTGTTTTGAATTGCGATTATTTTCAAGAACGAGACATAACAGAAATTAAAATAATGTGGCAGCATTACAATGAGAAACTAAAAAATAAAAAATAAAGGTGGTAGCCTGTTGGCTTTTCGTGAAACCTAAGAAATAACAAGAAAACAATAAGACACAGAAACGGCTCTTTCCTGAGAAACAGCAGACATTTTTGGAACTGGTTCTGGCTGATACACACACTCATCTATCATCATCATCTTCATCGCCTTCAACGCCGCGTGACGCCAAGCTCCTGGAGTATATATATATATATATATGTATATATATATATATATATATATATATATATATATATATATATATATATATATATATATATAATGAATATATAGTTGTAAAAACGTACCTACTCGTATTTGAATATTTAAATAGATTACATGTAAATTTGCGCAGACGAACACACATGGTAAATTATATATGTAAGTGTGTGTGTATTTATATACGTATATACATATATATTAAATACATACACTACATCCATACATACATACATACATATATATATGATTATAATAACTTTAGCAAGTGATTCATTTATCACACATATCCACAGGTGAAAAATAAGAAGCCTCTTATTTTTCACCTGTGTATATGTGTGACTCACACACACACACACACATATATATATATATATATATATTTTATACATGTATATATATATATATATATACATGTATATATATATATATATATATATATATATATATATATATATATATATATATATGTGTGTGTGTGTGTGTGTGTGTGTGTGTGAGTCACACATATACACAGGTGAAAAATAAGAGGCTTCTTATTTTTCACCTGTGGATATGTGTGATAAATGAATCACTTGCTAAAGTTATTATAATCATATATATATGTATGTATAAATATATATACATAATATATACATATATACATGTATGTATGTATGTATGTGCATGTTAATATATATGTATATACGTATATAAATACACACACACATTACATATATAATTTACCATGTGTGTTCGTCTGTGCAATTTACTTGTATATCTATTTAAATATTCAAATACGAGTAAGTACGTTTTTACAACTATATATGAGCATTCTATAAAGATTTTTATGATTTTGGCATCCATAAATGTATGTGTACTGGTTGTCAAACTTCTTACAATAATGCGGAAGATCATCGCTTTTGTAATCCAGACTATTGTTTTGCCACTTCTGTACACATTTTTTCTTCAAGATAAACATATTTTCCCGTTACAGCCTGAAACTGTCAGGAGGACAAAGGATTACAAGATCAAACAAGATCTAAGAGAAGAAGATCGACTGCGATGCGCAAAATCTACTTTTGAATGGAGAACATATGGAAAACTAAATGATCGCTCTTATCCATTCTCAACATATATACTTATTCTAGCAAATTAATAACATCAACATGTACCATAAAAATTTTGGAGAGACGTTATTGCAAAAAAAAAAAAAAAAAAAAAAAAACCCTTTTTGTGTGTGTGTGTGTGTGTGTGTGTGGATGGTTGGACTGTCAGAATGAAAATATCTAAAAGCAATGAGAAAATGGTCATCAGTCAAAAATCCCATTTAATATTACATGCAGGACCTCTGAGCTGTTACACTAGCAGAGTAACTAAGAAACAGCAAAACAAACAATGGAGGAGTAATGAAACTGAAAGTTCTTCAAAACCACTACCTTGTCTTGACAACAAGAAAAACTAGTTCAGCGGATCGTGAACTAGATTTTCGGGGCTAATTCTGGTTAAGAATATCAAGTGACACCACAAAAAGCACTTTTTGAAATCACATTTAGTTTTGTCTGGAAGGACTCACGTAACAAGTCCTAAAAAGCTATTGTGAGGCAGCTCCGGGTGGGGTGCGGGGCCGGGGGTTTGGGGCGTGTTTGTGGGCTTCATAATGATGGTTGAAGTTGTCAGGAAGGTTACTCGAAGAGTCGTGTAAAAAGTAGGCGTGTTGGAGTTAGGACGGATATTCTCGGGATCTTGAAATCGTTGAAATGTTATCGAAGGATAGTCGATATCGAGGTGCTTTTAAAGGATACCAGCAGAATCACCCAGAGCCGTTAGAATAAGAAAAAGGATTATTAAAAAAAATCACAGAAGTTTCTTGGGTATTCCAGAATTGTAGAATTGTTAGAGGGATATTCTGAGAGTGCCGGCGTGGGTGTCGGGGTTATCGTAACTGTTTAATTGGGAAAACCAGAGGAGTTCTTGGAGTAATGAAGGATATTCCAAGAATTCTGGAGTCCCACTAGGTATGCAGTAGTGTTATGAAAGATATATAATGGTGTTCCATAAGCACTGAAGGACACAGAATGGAATTAAGAGTTTTTATGTAAATGCACTGTGGGTAAGCTGGGGGAAAAGCTTCGTTAGGACCCATGATCAGTGAAGATGATAAAAAGGGAATTCTCGTAATGATTACGATGTTAGACGTGCGAACTCTCGGGGCACTGAAGCATCTATGAACGTCATTCCAGCACTTACTGAAATAACAGCTACACCAGATCACAGAAGAACTTACAAGGCATTAAAGAGTGGTCGCCAGTTATAGGGACCATACCAAATGGAATGAACGATCAAAATGCTACTCTGGGAATACTAGAAACAATAGTAATGTGAAAAGCTATTCTAAAGGCTCGTCCAGACGGCCAGGAGATGAGCTGAAAACATTGTTGTATTCGCTTTTGTCGATATTTAAAAAATATATTGACAACACTGTTTATGATGACTTTAGAATTCAGTGTATCAAGAGCATCGCTAACATTGCTGTGGATGTATTACCAACTTCTCGACAACAGCTAATAGGACAATGTCATCAACTTATCAGCCGCCCATCTGGACTCGCCTTTAGATCGTTAGGCGAGTTATGAAAGGGTAGCTATCAGATGTTACAGTTAGTAGGTCTTGCCAAAGAGGGCATTCCAAGTGCGTAGGCAGAGGGAAGTGCCCAGGGATCGGGATGGTCAGCGAAGCATGACTTTTTTTTTTTTTTTTTTTTTATGAAATAAGGAAGTAAACGGACAGAGGAAGGGAGCTGCTTCAAAATATCCTTCTGTATTAGGGTCACTAAATTCATTCCCAAGAAAAGGACAAGGACTCGACGGTTAGAATTCAAGGTTGACAAGGACACAGGAATTAGAAGTCAAGGTTTATCATGGAATCCTTTGCAGGATATGTTGCAATGGACATGCATAGAGGAAATGCCGTGCATTTTCCTTCCTACTGCAATATTCCTGTGCAAGTTTTTGCGCCTGTCCACTTATTTTCCTGAGGATTTACGTAGTTTATTATTATTATTGTTATTACTGCTCATAACTAATTTCTTTCAATCCTTATTATTAATATGAATGTCATTGCCGTTGACAGCTACTTTCGTTCTGGTATTATATAATAATAATAATAATAATAATAATAATAATAATAATAATAATAATAATAATAATAATAGAACCCCACACTATAAATACCCACCCAGTTCGAAATTGGAGGTGGGGACTGTGATAGACAAAAGAAAAAAATAAAAAAAAAAAAATTAAAAATAATAATAATAAGATAATAATAATAAAATAATTAATAATAATAAAATAATAAATAATAATTAATAATAATAATAAATAATAATAATAATAATAATAATAATAATAATAATTAAGAACCCCACGCTATAAATACCACCCAGTCGAATTGGAGGACTGTGATAGACAAAAGAAAAAAAAAAATAAAATAATAATAATAATCATAATAATAATAATAATATAATAATTAATAATTATTATTATTATAATTATTATTATTATTACTATTATTATTATTTTTTTTTTTTTTTTTTTTTTTTTTTTTTTTTTTTTTTTTTTTTGTTTTTTTTTTTTTTTTTTTTTTTTTTTTTGCTCTATCACAGTCCTCCAATTCGACTGGGTGGTATTTATAGTGTGGGGTTTCCGGTTGCATCCTGCCTCCTTAGTCCCTCACTCTTTTACATGTGTGCCGTTTCTAGGGTCACACACTTCTGCATGAGTCCTGGAGCTACTTCAGCCTCTAGTTTTTCTAGATTCCTTTTCAGGGATCTTGGGATCGTGCCTAGTGCTCCTATGATTATGGGTACAATTTCCACTGGCATATCCCATATCCTTCTTATTTCTATTTTCAGATCTTGATACTTATCCATTTTTTCCCAATCTCTTTTCTCTTCAACTCTGGTGTCCCATGGTATTGCAACATCAATGAGTGATACTTTCTTCTTGACTTTGTCAATCAACGTCACGTCTGGTCTGTTTGCACGTATCACCCTATCCGTTTCTGATACCATAGTCCCAGAGGATCTTTGCCTGATCGTTTTCTATCACTGCCCTCGGAGGTTGGTGCTCGTACCACTTATTACTGCAAGGTAGCTGATGTTTCTTGCACAGGCTCCAGTGGAGGGCTTTTGCCACTGAATCATGCCTCTTTTGTACTGCATCTGTGCAAGTGCCGGGCATTCACTTGCTATGTGGTTTATGGTTTCATTTTTCGTATTGCACTTCCTACATATGGGAGAGATATTATTTCCGTCTATCGTACTTTGAACATATCTGGTTCTTAGGGGGGCCTGATCTTGTGCCGCTGTTATCATTCCTTCAGTTTCCTTCTTTAGCTCTCCCCTCTGTAGCCATTGCCAATTGTCATCGCTGGCTAGTTCTTTAGTCTGTCTCATGTATTGTCCGTGCATTGGTTTGTTGTGCCAGTCCTCTGTTCTTTTCTGTCTTTCTCCTTGTCTCTGTATATTTCTGGGTCTTCGTCTGCTTTTATTATCCTTCTTCCCATGCACTCTTTAGCCACTCGTCTTCACTGTTTTCAGATATTGCCCAAGTGCTCTGTTTTCGATGTTGACGCAGTCCTCTATACTTAGTAGTCCTCTCCCTCCTTCCTTTCGTGTTATGTATAGTCTGTCCATATTTTGCTCTTGGGTGTAGTGCTTTGTGTATTGTCATATGTTTCCTGGTTTTCTGATCTATGCTGCGGAGTTCTGCCTTCGTCCAGTCCACTATTCCTGCGCTGTATCTGATTACTGGCACTGCCCATGTGTTTATGGCTTTTGTCATATTTCCGGCGTTGAGTTTTGACTTGAGTATCGCCTTGAGTCTCTGCATATATTCTTTCCTGATCGTGTCCTTCATCTCTTGGTGTTTTATATCTCCTCCTTCCATTATTCCCAGGTATTTGTATCCTGTCTCATCTATGTGTTTGATGTTGCTCCCATCTGGTAGCTTTATCCCTTCAGTTCTCGTTACTTTGCCTTTTTGTATGTTGACTAAGGCGCATTTTTCTATTCCAAACTCCATCCTGATGTCCCAGATACAATCCTTACAGTCTGGATTAGGGTATCTATTTCCTTGATGCTCTTACCATACAGCTTGATGTCGTCCATGAACATCAGATGGTTGATTCTGTTGCCTTTTTTCTTGAGTTGGTACCCGGCATCCATCTTCTTGTAGTACTTTTTGTCATGGGAATCATGGCTACTACGAAGAGTAGTGGGGACAGTGAGTCGCCCTGGAAGATCCCTCTCCTGATATTAACCTCTACTAGTCTTATTCCAGAGCTTGTAAGTATTGTATTTCCAGTTGCGCATTGTATTTTTGAGAAGCTGATGGTATTTTCCTCTGCCCCATATATTTTCAGGCATTCTATTAGCCATGTGTGTGGTATCATGTCGAAGGCTTTCTTATAGTCTATCCATGCCATGCTCTTAGGTTGGTTTTCCTTCTCCCTACTGTTCTTCATTACCATTTTGTCTATGAGCGCTGGTCTTTTGTGCCCCTACACTTCCTTCTGCAGCCTTTCTGTTGGTGGGGATGGTGTTTGTCCTCCTCTAGGTAGTTGTATAGCCTTTCACTGATGATACCCTGTTAGTAACTTCCACATTTGGTAGGCAGGTGATAGGCCTGTAGTTACTGGCTATATTTCCCTTACTCTTGTCTTTTTGTACTAAGGATGTTCTTCCTGTGGTCATCCATTTGGGTGCTTGGTGATTTGAGATACAATGCTGGAGTTGTTCTGCTATTCGTGGGTGTAGGGCCTTGAAGTTTTTGAGCCAGTATCCATGGACTTCATCGGGACCTGGGGCTTTCCAGTTTGGCATTTTCTTTAGTTGGTGTCTGACTGTGTCTGTCGTGATGTCTGTGAATCTTTGGTTTTTATTCTCCCTGTTTCTTCTTCCTTGACTTCCTGGAGCCATGTTGCATGTTTGTTGTGTGATACCGGATTGCTCCATATGTTTTCCCAGAGTCTCTTACTTGGTTCGGCTTCAGGAATTTCTGGGTGGTTGTCTTCCCCTCTTAGTTGGCTGTATAGTCTTTTCTGGTTGGTTCCGAATAGTTTGTTCTGTTGGTAATTATTATTATTATTATTATTATTATTATTATTATTATTATTATTATTATTATTATTATTATTATTATTTTATTTTTTCTTTTGTCTATCACAGTCCTCCAATTCGACTGGGTGGTATTTATAGCGTGGGGTTCCATTATTATTATTATTATTATTATTATTATTATTATTATTATTATTATTATTATTATTATTATTATTATTATTATTATTATTATTATTATTACTATTATTATTATTATTATTATTATTAGAATAGCTGATATGAAGTGCCACGTGCAAACCTTAAACTTAAAGTAAAACATTCTAAATCGAGAACGACGTGCTTCCTTTGAACACAGTTTGATCTCATTATACTTTTTAATCGTTTGTTGTTATTTCCTGAGTTGCTAGTTTATGTGTCATTAAGTACCATCAGATTCTTATTACCAAATTATTGTATGCAATCTAGGTTTGATCATTTGCTCCTTTTTGTAAGATCTACAACTTTTTCCTCTTTGGGAATAACTCAAGGAGTCAAAACATCACTCAAATGCAGCCCGAGTACATTGAAAAATAAAGCTTATGCGAAAAAGGTTGGCCCTATAACCGATGTCTGATAGAGAGAGAGAGAGAGAGAGAGAGAGAGAGAGAGATAAATAAACGATAGTAAGCATCACAATGATGGATCGCAATTATATGGTTAACCTCTAATCACCGACATGTCGAATAAAGAAAATATATATAACACGTGATTTTACCGACGAATATATCATATTTATTGGTACGTATACAGCGCAATCAAATATTCATATTCTATAACGACATATTTCAAATACGTGGTATATTATCAGCAATGGGAAAGAGTGATCCTTTTTTTTCTAAATCAGAGGCGGGGGGGGGGGGGGGGGGGGGGGGGGGGGGGTGGGGGGGGGGGGGGGGGTTTCCATTTCTCATTTTCCAGTCGAAGAGAAAAGAGAAAAAGTAAAGTAATTCAGTTACTGGTTTTTACTTTATGTACTTTATTATTATTATTATCATCATTATTATTATTATTACTATTATTATTATTATTATTATGATCAAATACTTGACACACATCGCACATCGCCGATCTAAAATTCGGCCTGTTTATACTTTTTTAAAGATATGCCGAGCTAAGATTTTTGGAAAAAATGGAATTCTTTTCATTCCTTTTTAAGGCATATAATTATTTCTACAATTTCTAACACAGCCTACTGCCAACCGCATGCTTCTCCAGCTTACGAGTTGGATTTTGTATAAGTTTACGACCTTCTAGGTGAGGATTACAGTTGTCAATGTACGAATAAAAAGATTGTCTAAGGTCTGATAACTCTCACTTTAATGGCTACCTTATTGCTCCTACCGAACCAAGGTAAGGATAAAGGGGGGTGATTTTTACGGTTGGGCTGCAGTCTGCAGTACGGTAAGGTACGCACCAGTGAATCTCAAGGGATGACGACATCGCAGGAAAGAGAGAGAGGGAGAGAGAAATGCCCCTTGCACGGCGCTGTGTAGACGGTGCCCTTAAATACTATCAGATGTTCCCAACCAGGAAATGTGCTATAAATCTCCGCAGCAGTCTACCTGTGCTGATGCTTTGGAATTACGGACTGATAACGAAATATCTCTGGAAATATGACTTGGAATGATGCTAAAACTATTCCTATAGTCTCAGCATTGCGTCATTCCTTACCCCTGTCACCCGAGGCATCAATATTTCATAGTTTCTGTCCTTGACGCTCGATTGATTATGGGGAACCCGGTTAACTTTCGTTCCGAAAATTCAAAAATTGATAAGGGTTGAATTCTTCTGGTATTACTCTTACGTCATCTGTGGGTGGAAACTTGTACCTCACCCCATTCTCTCTCTCTCTCTCTCTCTCTCTCTCTCTCTCTCTCTCTCACACACACACACACACACATTGTCGGATATGATAGTCGTAATGTTCAGCATACTGTTGGCTACATTCATCTAACCAAATGAAACCCAATGAAAAAGAAGTTTCACATGACGACTGCATATAAATAGCGACCTTAGAGCTAGGTTTCCTCATCACAAAGTATGCTCCATGCATAAGGTCAAAGACTCGCCTAGGGGTCAAGGGTGAAGAGTCACAGGAAGGGACCTGTCAGTTTTGTAATGCATGTAGGGTCAGTCGGGCATGGCAGAATAACAGAAAGCAAGTATATATATATATATATATATATATATATATATATATATATATATATATATATATATATATATAATCTGAAAGCAGAGAAGGTGAGCTTAAGAATTTAAGGTGTATACAGTACAGATGAAGGTGAAGGTGGGAGGGTTAATTAGATGGGAACAGGTAAATGAAAGTTGTGAGATATTAGTTGGGGAGAGTGAAGAACTCTCCCAATGTAACTACTTAAAAAAAAATTGCCATTACTGAAGAAGTCTCCTATTATTCCTCAATTCTTAAACAAAAGGAATTAAGTTGTTGGGAAATGAGTGATCACAATGCCGTATCATCTGAAGTAAAGATAATTCAATGAAGCTCACACCTTGAACTAAATATCACAACAGAGAATGAGAAAGAATATAAATATATTGTCTGTCACAATTATCTTCCAAGAGATTTGAGAATATCTTAGGTATTTTATTAGTGAAAAAACTTGAACCTATGAAGAGGCAAAGAGCATCCATAAAAGATGCAGAGGGAAAAACGCAGTATAAAACAAACGGTATAGACTCTAGACATAAGAGACAGATGCATAAAGCTACAAAAAATTGAGCATAAATAAAGCTAACTAAAAATCAACTACAATTCCTATCGGATAAAATCAATATTATCTACGATACTAACTTACGGCCTTCTTGATTAACAATTCAGGATGAACGAGCTACAGCAACATTTACAGGTTCTTATACTTCCAAGTAACAAATACCCGTCATTAATTCGACGGCGCCAACCAGAGAGACGCCTTATACCAACCTGGGTAACAGCGCAGTCTTGGACCATAAATCTCCTTCACAGCCAAATCCTGAGATTAAAGAAGAAAGCTTACGACCTATTCACTTCATTTTTAAGAAGCAAAAACCTGAAAAAGAGAATGATTTCGTTTCCTTTAGTAAAGAGGTGTGTATCAAATTGTGATGACGATTAAGTAGCGGTCAGTTTAAGAAATCATTATACCATTTCCTTTCTGATATCTACGCTCTGTTCATCTCTATGCGTGACTTTGGAAATTCTTCATTTTCCAAGTCATAAAGATAATGGGCTCCACTCTTTCTGAGTCACAGAGATCGAACACTTCATTTCTCTCCGAGTCACGGCAATGCGGTGATTTAGTGTTTCCAAGTCATGAGCACACAAAAGTATTATGATTCTTCAAGTTACGCGGATCTTTGGGACAAACTTGATTTAAGAAGGAAATCTAATAGAGGACGTTACATGAAAATTTGCATTTACAATGTAGCCGTGACAAGGCAATTAAAGTGCCTCTCACAAATTCATAACTTTTGGGTAATGAATTTGATCCCCTTCTATTGCGCAGTTCAGTTAAGTATTGCACCAGTTTTTTTTTTAAACTGCAATATCTCTCAGCTCCTTATTGGACTTAAGTTTCCTACTGACAGCAATGCATATCTTACCTTGAAAATTGAGACTACGATGCCTTATTCTTTAAATACTTTCATACCATCAATATCCAGACATGTATGAATTGTAAATGTAAAATACTAAATTGATAACTAAGAAATAATGGCATAAATCACAGACTCATATATACAACCATGTATGCAAATGAGTAAGTAGAGAAACACATATAAATAAAATTCTATAAGGACCATCAGTTTCTTCCACGTTACAAAGAATAATCAAATATAATTTCTATACACGCCCTGCACAGATGCACTCGTATGGGCTTACGCGAAGAATGAAAAGAGCCCACAGGACAACTAATATAAGGTTTCATAGACGTTGTCGTATGCGACCACACATATATGGCGTCAACACAACGTTGTTCCTGTTGGTCATCTCGAAGCCAATGTTTACACATTCCCTCATGATTTCAGCAAAACCGCCGTGGTGTGTAATGTTTCCGTTCAGTGCCAGACGAAGCAAGGACGAAGTTTAAGAATAATCAAGCTTATACCCTAAACAGAAACTTAGATGCGAAGCATAACTCTATCACTAGGGATCACGTAAGGTGATTTCCATTATATATGAAATCGAGTAAGTTCTGTTTAAGTGAGAAAGATACAGATAAATATTAGATGTGACTTCCTACTTGAACTATACATACCAAGTTGAATTCGTTTGCTCAGTCACATGACACCGAAAATATGTATGAAATCACCAAAAGACCTTTAACCAAGCTTTAACTACAGCCAAGAAAATTCTTTCCTTCACCGTTAGGCTAACTGCTCTGACCACATCAGCTAATTCATATCTACCTCATAATGGCAACAAAGAACTGAAACTCCCCCCAATTCAATTACCGTAAATTGAAGAGCTGTCAGTCTGTTCAACCTTCTGCGCTATAACATACAAGCCTCCCTCGGTCGAAAGTTCCAAACAAACTCTACATATCGTAAGTATTTCAAGTTCAACCAAACACTTTCTTTCCATCCTCTTCTTACTTTATAACCAATTCATAAGGGACGTAGCAAAGCTGTAGGCTAATTAGAATTTTAAAAAGCGTACATTTTCTCTCAACGTTAAATAATTAACAAATTTTCAATTTAAACTTTTAAAGAAACTTTTTAAAAACTTAACACTGTCCACATTTAAATAAATCGTATCTAATTCGCAAAACCACGACAGGAATGGTGTGATAAATCTGTAACACGTCAGGATCCTACAAAAACGCCGAAAACATATTTTCACCAATATTAAACAAAATTCATTCTGTTTCTAGCCCCCACCCTTTGGCTGACGGAAGCAGGAACTATAGAAATACCACACACATCCTACCTTACAAATATTTTCTCCCTCTGTCTGTTAGGGCGACCACTTTTTGTAGCCAAGGTTACAAAGAAAGAGGGTTAGGGGGAAGGGTAAGAATGGTACAAATTTGACAATACGGATGATACCATGTGTTGCTGTGTTTGTTCGGTGTTGCTTTATTTACTCGTGTTTTGTCTATTTGTTTTATGTGTTGTTTATGTTTCATTTAACTAGCACTGTTTTTGTTCCAAAAAAATTAAAGCGTAAAAGTTTAACGCTTATTCTCAGTGTGTATATCTATTTTGTTAAAACGAACAGTACTACTGATGCGTTCATTTTGTTCTACTTCGAACAAAAGCTTAACAATAATGAGACAAAGTTAAGAAAGTAAAAATAGATATCAATAAAATGTTACGGAGTCAGTGCCTTCAATATAATGGAAGACTTGGACATAATCATTCGGCCTCTCAGTATAATCTAACATTGTGCAAGTTCACATTTCAAAATAAAAAAATACATCCAATAGTTCAAAGTTCATCAGGTTTTAAAGGCTCTGATAATTAAATCACAAAAACTGACCCGCAATCAACTGATCAAGCAAAAGTTCAAAAGTAAAATCTTGGAAACTATGAAAACATGATGTTAAAAGTGAAAATGAAAAAAAAAATTAAGTTCAAAAATACTAAAATTTCAAGTGAACTTGATGATAAGACTAAGGAAAGGTACAGAAGTAAACCATACTTAAAATAAAATAAGTTCTTTCAACAAACATATTTGTCAACACGACACTAAGTTGAAATCTGCGAAAGGATCGTCATTGGAACAAAGGACTAGTTTAGAATGGGCGTTTTCTCAAAAGATAACAGATCCTTATCTCGACATAACTTCCTGACGTGATCCGTAAATTAGCAGCTTCATAGCCGCCGAGTTTCGTATCAGATTTCATCATTGAGTCCCCCTGAAGAATTTAGGCATACAAGCAAAGTCGACCGCAAAACCTGCTCTTTGAAAGCATAGAAGTATAACTATGTTCGGAAGAAACCTGGGAATTTCTCGGTGTTTTCTTGTCAGGCCGTCATAAAAATGAAACGAATACAGGCACCCAACGACACAAACACATACATATATATTTTATCACATCACGTGCAATTTTATATAAACAAACATCAAGTTAAAATTTCACACACACACACACACAAATATATATATTATATATATATATATATTAGTATATATATTTATATATATGATATATATATATATATATATATGTCTGTATTATATATCTATATATATGTATATATATATATCATATATATATATATATAATAGTATATTTTATATAATATTATATATAAAATATTTTTAATTATATATATATAGTATATATATATATATATATATATATATATATAGGACATTTATCACATCACCGTGAAATTTTATATACACAATCATCAAGCAACAAATTTCATATATATATATATATATATATTATATATATATATATATATATATATATATATATATATATATACGTGTGGGGGTGGGCGTGGGGTTTGGGCGGGGGGGGGGGGGGGACAGAGCGTTAATGTGAGAAAATGCGTCATACGTATGCTTTTTTTTATAGCTGAAAAGGTAGCACTTACTAGCACGTAGTTTCAACAAAAGATAACAGTAAAAATTATAAAAGAAAAAAAATTACACACGCAGCCATCAATGACTCACCTGAGATCGATCCAAAGGAAAGTGATGGGATTTGGTTTCAAACTCCGACGCAACTCTAAAAAAGATTCATTACGGACCTATTGGCCTCAATAATGAATTATGTTGCTAGCGATTTGTCGACAGCAATGGGTAAGGGACCATTATTAAACAAGGCACGGGCCCTGCAACCTCATCCTAAAAAACCTTGCTGATAATCGGAACTGCCTCTGAAGCCACCGAAAAAAATTGGATTTTGGTGTAAAAAATAAATTTATTTATTTTATAAATCTTACAAGTTTAAATAAAAGCAACTTTAGACATTTTACCGCCGATGTAAGTAATATTACAACGCATAATAACCTAGACGGAAGTAAATAAACAAAATAACTTGACATACCGAGAGAAATTCTTCAATAAACTGAGAAGGTGTATTACGTAAGCCTTTTTTTTTTAATTATTATTATTGTTTTTCTTGGGCAGCTGTTGACAGAAGGCTGCTAAGTACCATCCATTGTCAGCAGGAATGAAAGGATACTTTTCAGATTAGTATTCATGAGAGAGAGAGAGAGAGAGAGAGAGAGAGAGAGAGAGAGAGAGAGAGAGAGAGAGAGATAAATCACATGCTCTGCCATGAGGGCTTTATATATATATATATATATATATATATATATATATATATATAATATATATATATATATATATTTATATATATATATATATTGATATCTGTTTATTTTTTATAATATTTTATATATATGGACTAACATTCCATATTTTTATTATGTAAACACTTACATATATAATGCCATCTCAGTACTACGTTACGCAATATGGCGCACGGTGACCTCATCACTATATTACAATAAGAAATCTAAACACAGCTGCATGTGTGTGTGTGTGTGTGTGTGTGTGTGTGTGAGAGAGAGAGAGAGAGAGAGAGAGAGAGAGAGCCCTGCTACTAGGAAAATCTATCATAAAAGGGCCTGAAACGTATTACCTATTCGGTGGACTCTCCCTAGAAATATTCGGTAATGTTCCCCAGTTTCTGAAAAGGAGGAAATAAAAGGTTACCTATTTTTATGCGTATATAGTGGACGAAACGGAGCTGAAGTTAAAATCACGAGCTTAATTTACTCTACACATATGTCTAAGCTTAACGTGCGAACTGGAAAGATATTTGTCATAATATCTCGCATAAAATGGAGTGTGAAATTAAGTCTTGCGGAAAACAAAAGTATTGTTCAATCAAAATCCACGTCCTGCTTTACCAGAATGAATATGGAGAAGGAGAGTATATAAAGTCCTATATTATAGTTCTAAGTAAGACAATAAAACAAAATAAAGTTGAACAATAACCCCACAGGTAACGTAGAAAGAGTACTAGAAAGATATGGCGGAGGAGTGACCTTATATAACGATAGAATTAGATTTGAGAAGGTTAGAAAGTGAAGACCTTGCAAGTTATGAGCAACCAGGCGATTTATTCTATCATATACATCTCACCGTAAAACACTTAAAAATAGTTTTTTGCAAGAGGCAGAAATCAATATGAATCCGCGATACTACAAAATGACATATAATCTGACAAAAGACGATAAACATTTGTCAAAGAAACTTCCAGATATTTTCTTTTAGGGGATTAGAAGTCAGCATCAATCAGAATGATTATAATCACTTGACACTTTTATGGCTGGACAGTCCACATACTTTTTTATTGGCAGTAAAGTCGAACTACTCATTCACTGAAAAGGACATTCTGGACCTTACCATCTTTTTCCTCCTTTAGCATTTAGCGTTTTAATTTATTGTCTTTACTGTCGTTCGTTATTTCTTCTTTTTTTTCCCCTCACTTAGCTGAATGGCCCTCAGTATCCTGTCTTACTTAGCAAAAGTAATGATCTTCGAACCTAATTGCATTTAAATGCTACCTTTTCGCTTACTCTGGGAATAAGCCTGCAAACTAATATTTGTTGTTGTTGTTATTCTTCTTCCTTTTCTTGCTGTTGCTGTCCTTGTTGGGAAATAGGAAAACCCTATTGAAAAGCCTAAAAAGGTCTAAAAAGTGTTTCCCGTTGAGATAAAGATTCAGGAATTTTAGGATAAGATATTTATGATTCATTTATTAGAAAGAAAATGTAAAAAAAATTAATGTGCATGTTGAACAGTACAGAAAAATTATTTATAATAAAATATAGTCCATTTACTTTATTGAAATCACGCTATCCCTAATAAGGGCTATTATTATCATTTCTAAAAAGGACAGCTTTAACACTCTGGCAAACGAAAACCAACTTTTGTAGCCTCGAGAGAGGTTCAGGAAACATGAAAAATTTGCATACAAAGGGTATTTCGATAAAAAGATTAAAAGAATAAGCGGAAGTATTCTATGAGATGAATGATAAAGCCACTATGATACGTCAGTTGCCTAGACGGCTGAAAATGCAGTAATTTCAGAGAAAAGATTAGGTAAAACAAAAACAATAAGTTCTTATCAACGATTACATACTTGAGAAAAATTTAAAGGCTGCAGCTGGACATAGTAAGTCAGAGTATAATCAGCTCCTAGGTATCCAAACTGAAAAAGGTAAATAAGAGAGCCACACTGCATGACTTCCTGTCATTTCCCGATTTCTTATCTATTCTCTCTCTCTCTCTCTCTCTCTCTCTCTCTCTCTCTTTGTACGTAATCTAAACAAATGAAAAGGGGACACTCACTAACTGGCAACTGGCTTTCTATTTGCATACGCACGTTTGTTTAGGCTACCACGACTAACTACGCAAATGCGCGTGCGCAAGATCTTGCGTTGACTTGTCTCAACTTAATGAAAACAATTGGTAGTTTAAAATCGCGTTCAAGATGACAAGAGAAGAATGGGAAAACGCGATGAAGAACAAAAGAAACTTATATTTTGTGCTACTCAAGATTCACAAAGAAATAAGATTGGGTAATGTTCAAATTCATCAAACACTCACAATCCATTTAAGCTGTTTCCATCTCCTTCAGGATCGTTATCATTCAACAATGAATATTAAGTTTTTCAGGTATAATACAGCATCGTCAGTGTATTTCTTGCATCACTGAAGAAATCGTTGCAATAAGGCACTACCATTGTCATTTGGTACTATATCTATACATCAAAGACAATCCCCTCAACAAAGTAAATGGTCTTCCGAGCACTATTAATATTCAATACTTATAATCCAAAGGCTTGTTAATGTTCGAAAATCTTGCATAGATATATTACTTGAGAAGACTACTACTTAACAAAGGCTTTGGAATTCGGTTCACTTTGAATGTACAAGATCAGGAAGTTACTTTATATTTAAGGTTTGAACAGGGTGAGCTGATTTTATTGAATTCATCATCCTAAAAAGGAGATAAAACGAGGCGTCATTAGAGAATCAAAGAACCAGTCCACGCAAAGGAAAACAGTACAGGAAGTTCATTACTTTAATTGATAAATGGTTAACAGACGGTTCATAAATTTAGGAAGCAAATGAAGCAAGTGGTTCATCAGTCAACAGTATACATGAAATGTTTTTTTCCATGAAATCATATTCATTTCTGAAAAATATATCGTCGGATAATCTGCCACGATACGTTTTAGATAAATTGTTTACAATATTCTGTAACCGAGCAAAGCTAACAAATCTCTTCCATATGCAAATTTTCCCAGTAATGCTTGTTATGCAAATGTTGACCTTAATGCTTCGCCTGTCACTGAAATCGTTTGATTATTTCCTGATAAACAACATTAACACAGAATTCTTTCCAAATTTCTACCTCTCAGGAAATAGACGAGTAAATAGCTGTCACAGGTGTATTAGTGGTTTGATGCCTAAGGACAAATTATTCACCGCTCATTTTCGTACACAGTCACATTTTAGTTTTCTGTAAAAGACAATTATTGTCCGTCCACCCTCAGAGCTTGAACATTACTGAGGCTAGAGGGTTGCAAACTGGTTTGTTGATCATCCCCCCTCCAATCATCAAACACGCCAAATTGCAGCCCTGTAGCCTCAGTAGTTTTTGTTTTATGTAAGATTAATCTTAGCCATAACCGTACTTCTGGCAGAGTTGTAGGTACCAACAACATGGGTCCCGCCTAAGAGTGTTATGGGCCGTGGCTGAGGCCACCACCGGACAGAAAACTTGATTGCGCCGAAGAAACCGAGGCCCATTTTTTGCTTGTTTATTTCCTTTAGTATTTTACTGCAAATCTTTTCCTCTCCTCTGACAATCAAACTAAGGATAGATGAAGTCATGAAAAGTTGTCCATCCCATCAGCCTCTGCGCACAACAGTATAGTGCTGAACGGTATAATTATAGATCAGCATATTCAGTAGATTAACGTCATCCTCCACAAGCACTATGACCATGTAATGATAATCCTTGTCTAAGTGATTATATCATATTGCAAATATCTTTGACTGATGCACATATGACAAAGAAGCAATGAAGCTAAATATACGTCATACGCTTCGGCTGATTAAGCATGAAATAGGGGTATTTTATTTCAAAATACTACAAAGTTATCCAACATTTATAAAAAGCAATCGTGCACACCATGTTGAAAACATTTTACAAATAATTTGCTAATTTTGATTGCAAAACGCTTTACGAAAAAAAAGTATTTGCAAGCGCCATGCAAATAAACTGTAAATTGTTAACATTGTTCGCAAAAATGAAGATTCAACAAAGCAAGGAACTTGTGCAAAAACAGTGATCTATATTAGTGATCCTCTGTTTCTGCAATGGAAGACTCCCTACCAAAATTTGTATGCATGGCCGCACTCGGTGGCATTTATCCTTAAGATAAGTAATCTCGCCGGCTTAACTAGGTGTGCCAAACGATCAGCAGCGCCCATTACTATGTATATTAAGTGCGAGATAATACAAATAGCACTTTAAAGATAAAGAGATGCTTCACATTGGCTGCTGTGTAGGTTTTTCTTCTTTTTTGTTGTTTGTAACTACTGGTACTATTACTACTGATGCTACTACTACTACTACTACTACTACTACTACTACTACTACTACTACTACTCTACTACTACTACTACTACTATAATAACTACTACTACTACAATACTAATACTAATAATATAATAATAATAATAATAATAATAATAATAATTAAAAGCCACAGTAGTGTTAAAATATATTATTGTACAATGCTAAAAATGACTAGGAGAGACTTTCGGATACTGCTCCATATCCTTCTTCAGTAGGACTGAAGAGGGATACGGAACAGTATCCGAAAGTCTCTCCTAGTCATTTTTAGCATTGTATAATGATACATCTTGACACTACTGTGGCTTTTAATCGTCAATATTATAGCCTCGTTACGAAGGTTCCTTATTTCAATAATAACAATGTCATGTGAGGTCGAAATCTTGTTTGATGTTAAAAAATATGGAATTTTTCTGACAAAAAGCACTTCATCCTTGTTTTGGGAAAAATACTATTCAAATATCAAACGTTACAGTACAGATGGATGTTTTCTATTTGCAACTCCGTCATATATTCGACATCATTTAAAATACCTGCCGTTAGGCATCAATCACTCGTGACAAATACCATTCAAACAAATTTCTTGAATCTACCAACATCCAAAATGAGGACAAGGAGTAGAACCATTTAATTTAAGCACATTTTTTACGAGATCGAAGAGCCTCGGCCAAAAACAATTAAAACTGAATTTTATGATATTGGAAGTATAGAAAAGACAGCTGTTCCCCGAAAGATCTAACCTAACCTAATCGCATTTAAAGCTTAGGCTTACCTGTACCATCTCTGTCCTATTAAATGCTAAACTAAGTTTTAACATAACATAAAAACTATAATAAATCTATAAATAAGTTTGTGTCACTAGTTCATCGATTCCTTACACATTGATTCCTTTTTTAGGTTTTCGTTAGACTACGAAAGCGCATAATGCCACAGCCAAAACTTTGTCTTATCTAGAATTCTTAACACATATCCTACCGATTAGATCTTGTCTAAGAACGTAATCGAACGTCTTTTAACTTGTCATGTACAGACACCATAAAATCAGATCATAATTTACTCGACGGCTGTCATATTTTCTGTCCGGGCCAAAAATTAAGTTCACTTTCTACCCGATGTAATCTTTATAACAGAAGAAATGTTCTAACTATGGTTGCATTTTTCATATACACTACTTGAAGAACATTTAAGAAAATGTTCAGACTATTGCAATCGTTCATTGGCAAAACTAAACGGAAGCGCTCGTAGATCACAAGCTCAGTGACCCGTAACCCTCACAGATCTACTCTTCTACCTCCATACGCTGGAAGGGTAACAGGAACCAATCAAGGATGATAACCTTAACGCAACATCTATAGCCTCTTCCCCCTCCCTTCCCCTGGCAACACCGCCGAATAATACGCGCAATCCCGTTAAAATCTGTTACACAACACGGAAATTAAATACACGTAGCACGACACAAGGCCTCTTTTTAAGGAGGTTTTATCGCGCCCTTGGTTTAAGTGCGATATCACGGAACCAGTCAGCCGTGAGAGTAGGATGGCCCTTAATTAATAAGTCATGATGGCCGGGAGATGGAGAGAGAGCGAAATCAGTACATCAAAAGAGAAAAGACTGGAACCGATTCTAGCGCTATTCTCTATGACCGCTCAAGGTCTTGTTTGATAAACAAGACTTGGGGTAAGAGACCGCAAGACGTGACGATGCCTGCCATGCCGATTTCACTGACCGCCAATATTTCCACCGTAGGGAAGCACCGATAAAAAAACTCACCTGATGGGTTCTTCAGAGATCATACCCACACCGAAAGGGGCAAGGGTGAGGGTGGGGGGGCCATAGTGGCACCACACTTGTCGGAGGTGGCAAATGGGGGTGGAGGTGTGACGGACTCAGTATTCTCGTCTGGATGCCATCGGCGGCAGTGCTTGTCGGGTGCCAGATACGACAGGGTGCGTTTGCACTTCCATGGGTTTGTTTCCAAATGCCTCTGTCCCCTTCCACTGCTGTATCAAAATGTACTTTCTTAGGTGTTATTGTCATTATTGTTGGTTGTATTAAAAGTCGAAGTAGTGATAGTGCCAGTCTTTGTTGATATTTCACCAGTTTGGTTAATATCATTATTATAGTGTAATGGCTGCTAATTACTAAGCTCTGGTTATCATATTATTATTACCATTACTATTCTTACCTGTGCCTTTATTAATCTTTGTTGCATAAAAGTTTTTTGTATTTGCATATAAATATACAAATGAATATATGTAAAGAAAGAAAGCGAAGGCATGCATACACACACACACACTCAAAAGATTGTAAATAAACAAAGGAGAAAAATGAATTACATGAGACTATTACAAAACAAAAGCATCTTTCATTTCTATTCCATGAGTGTCACAATGCTAAGCGTAAATAAAAACATGAAACAAAAACAGCTGAGATGCCATGCACGATAGCGTGAAAGGTAACTGGTAAACAGTGCTTAGTTGGCTCTTCCGACAACAACTGCTTGTGTTTCTTCATACAATCAGTTGTGGGGCAGGCGATGAAAAGTGATCGGTGAAGTTAAATTGTACGTGAACGTAGGGAACATTGCTGAAGTTTTTATTAACCCAAAAGAATTACAACTACTTTAAAAATAATCTAAAATGCAAGCGAATTAAATAACAGAACCTTGTATATGAACTTTCGAGGTTGAAATACTCCAAGGCAAAATGCATGCATTCTATAAGCAATGTTTTTACATTTCTAGCTCGTACGAACAAGAAACAAATGGCTAATATGCTCTCAGCCATTTGTTTATTGTTCGTACGAGCTCGTCATGTAAAATTACTGCTCATATAATGCATGGCATGTTATGACCTAAATTAGGGAGGAATCAGTCAAGGTTAACATCCTGTAAGCAAACAATGAAATGTATTCCCATTTAATGACGCCGTCTGTACATTTTCTGTTGAGTTCTAGTATTAACAGCTAACAAGAAGTAAACCACTTAAATGATCCATTATAAAACGGCCTACTTTGAAAAAAACCGCACAACAAAGACAAGAAAAACAGAGCCCCAAAACGTCACAAAGCAATGTAGGTTCATCTTAGGCTTACTATCAAACTCTAGCCGTGAAATCCTACAAAATCACTCAAAACTGCAAGACCTCGGGAAAAAGGCGAATCGCGGCAATCAGACCCGTAAAAAGGGCAACAAAACTAACCCAAACGTCAGCCCAAATGGGTCCGCTATCTGGCCCGGCCTCGTTACAGGATTCGTAAAATAGATAGAAACGTCCCGGAGACATCGGGTTTACGCGGGCTTTTATTGCCCGATTCTGCAGTCGTTGGGGCTTCTGTCGCTCGCCGGAACATAGGCTGACCGTGTCGATGCACCACTCGGAACGACAGGTAATGGATTTCTGAGAAGGTCGCTTACTGGGTGGTTTCGAGATGTTCTCGTCTCGTCTCTAGAGGCTATTGAAATTGCCTCTCTCTCTCTCTCTCTCTCTCTCTCTCTCTCTCTCTCTCTCTCAAATCCATACCAAATCCTATCAGTGGCAAATGATTTCAAAATGCATGACACCTTAGCACAGGGGTTCTTAACTTTTTGATGACTCCAGACCCCCAATGAATTGCCCAATATGATTCAATAGCCCCTTTCCTTAAGTCCACTTAAGTCCTATTTGTTGACAATATAACTTGATATACTTCGTTTAATACATACTTTTGGTATGAATAGCCATGAATAGAACATACAAGAAAATCAAAAGTATTTTTAATTTTACACAATTATTTATTTACAAAATGTACCCACGTATACATTGACACATTAAAATCAAATATATACAAATATCCAGAGATCAAGTCCCATACCCCCAGCATGTGGTTCTCATACCCCCAAGGGGTGTGGATACCCACTGTTAAGAACCCCTGCCTTAGCAGTATTCTAAGGCTCTAAATAAACCCATTCATATCCAATTCTTCTCTCGCAGTGCATCATTTCAACTGACAACAAAGAACGCCAAGGATGACATTTCAATGGATTTATTTCACTCCTTTCACTGACTTCAAGTAGTTAAAATAGCAGTGAATTCAAACAAAGACAGGATGCGCCTGCTTTACATAGCATTCTGAAAACATCTCTCCAGCTTCCTGTTACACCTGGTAGGTTGCTCAGATCACCTTCCTTTGGAATGACATTAGCTGGTACGACGCAAAATTACACTTTGCCTTGGGGTTATTAGGGCTTTGGTTATAACCTCGGACCAAATTCGAGAAGAATGATTCTGCAAACCCCCAAAGCGAGAATGAGGGCATAAAAAGTACGCAAGGAAAAAAAACCAAATACATAGGTGAAGGCACTGCTAGCGAATGCATGCGGTCTACAATTGAATAGGGAATAAAGGTAAAATGTAACATTCTATATCCTCCACTGTACTGCCCAAATCCTTTTAAACACATTAGTTTGCGTGAACGGGTTGACTTTATTCTTACTGCCATTTAAAGTTCATTTTGGTCTTGCATGAATAAAAACTCACGATTTCTCAAGCAGATTGACATTTTCTGGTGGCAAAAGAGAGAGAGAGAGAGAGAGAGAGAGAGAGAGAGAAAGAGAGAGAGAGATTCGAATAGTTCGTGTGTAAGGATGCCAAGGATGACTGACCCTGTTTTTGAAGAAGTGAAAGGGAATAAAGGATGTGTGTGGCAACTGAAGGAAGTCAGCTAATGAATCACTTTGCAAGATAAGAGAGAAAAAGATAGGAAATATAAAATAAACAGAAAAACTGTTCGATAATTCGTACCTCCTTGAGAGGAGTGAAGGTTAGGGAAATGAATGTGCACCCGTGAAACTATTGCTAAGTTACAAGGGAAAGAAACAAGTCCTTTTAATAAAAAATACTCTATTCTTTATCTATTCGTTTTCCCTGCATTTCACGAACAATTAATCTTTTTATTCTCATTCGCCTAATCTCGCACCGCGGTAACTTCGTAATATTATCTCTCTCTCTCTCTCTCTCTCTCTCTCTCTCTCTCTCTCTCTCTTTCCAGCTTCCCCAATCAACTCTCGCTGAACTCTCCGTGCTTGCGTGAATAATGAATGCTTAAGTACACAAGCACTGACGATACCATTTGTGGTTAACAACCGTCACGCACACGCGCAGGACACGGTTTATGATAAGCAAGGCGTTTGAAAGGAAATGAATGAAATTCACGAGTTCGCGTTTAATGATTCCTACGTTGGTCGTTTCCTTGTATCTATACTTTAAAAGGTATATAAATAAAAGGAAGAATTAATATCACGTATCTTGCGCATTTCGTCATTCCTACGTGCACTGCCTATATAAACCATGAGGTATTTTTACAAATAACTTTTACGAACCTATAATTCCTGTACTTTCTACATTGTTTCTATGTAAGCGTTACCAAAACCGCAAAGAATTCAAATGTATTTTGCGCTTCATTGTTTGTTTGGATGGTGATTTTACGTTGCATGGAGCTAGTAGTTATTCAGCAACGGGACCAACGGCTTTACGTGACTTCCGAACCAAGTCGAGAGTGACCTTCTATCACCAGAAATACACATCTCTAAACCCTCAGTGGAATGTTCTAGAATCGAACTCGCGGCACCGAGGTGGCAGGCCAAGACCATACCGATCACACCACTGAGGCGGCCTATTTTGCGCTTTAAAAAGACAATAGGAATACATAAGAAGCGTTAATAAATTCACGATATTCTCGTCCTCGTGCAATTGATACTTCATAAATATCTAAAATATTTTGATGCACATCTGTTTAACCTCACTACTCTGGCGCATAATGAATCGTTAGCTATTTCGGTAGTTACTTCTCAAATGCACTTGGAAGTTAACGTGTTAAACTATTACTTGTTTAATGTTTATTTTTAATTTGATAGGACTAATAACACACATTACTATTTATCATTCCTGTTGACATTGGCATCATCAATTTTTCCCCACATTTAATTGATATTTTTTAACATACGAGTTATATATGTTCATTACGATAATGTTACTTCAAGCTAAATTCATAAAAAGGTACGTATGTACATTATGATAAAGTTTCTACAAGCCAAGTTCGTGATGCATTTTTGTCATGAATAAGAAGAAACGAAGAAACCACTGATAGAAAGACTGAGAGCAATTCACTTCTTAGGCCCGGTGTGAACTGTGTTGCGAAAAAAATTTAATATGGAACGGAAGGAGACGAAGAGAGAGGAGGAGTGGAAAGCTGGAAGAGTGATACTAAACGGACGGGATGGAGAAGAGAGAGAAAGTAAAGTATATCTTAGTTTAACCAGACCACTGCGCTGATTACAGATCTCCTAGGGCTGGCCCGAAGCATTAGATTCTTTTACGTGGCTAGGAACCAATTCGTTACTCAGCAACGGACCTCTAGCTGATTGTGGGATCCGAACCACGTTATATCGAGAAATTAATTTCTAATCACCAGAAATAAATTCCTCTTGTTCCGCATTGCCAGCAGCGGGGAGCTAACTTGGGCTACCAGATTGATAGGCGAGTACGCAACCCACTCGTCCAATGAGGAACTAGGAGTGAGTGAGGGGTGGGGGGAAGGGAGAAGGGCGATGATCTCAGTATTTAGGTTAAGCAGGGCTAGTAGGTACATTGAGAATAATATTTTAAATAACAGATACATTCTAGTGGCTGGGAATACTTTAAAATAGAGGACAAAATGTTACAGTCTTCATTTGTAATTCCAAGTACTCTCTCCGAAAGTTACTAGCCATGGCAATTTTAAAATCCAACGATCAATAATATATATATATATATATATATATATATATATATATATATATATAGTATATATATATATATATATATATAGTATCTATATATATATATATATATATAGATACTATATATATATATATATATATATATATATATATATATATATATATATTATTGATCATCGGCATCGGATATGTATACATACATACACACACACACACATACACACATTTATATGTATGTGTGTTTGTTGGGGTGGGGGGCGGCGGCTGTGTAGATGGATAAATAGACAGATTACTGAAAAATGCATATTGATAATATCATCATGTCATAATTTTAAGCATAGTCACTATCATGTTTACCAATTAACCACACATTTCACTAACATTTTTTACGGTGATCATTAACTTCAGAGACTGAAGATATGACTGACTTTTACTGCAATCACTAACGACTTTTGCCCGTCACTTCCGTCTTTAGGAAATTAGGCAAACGTCCAGGGCGATGATGACACGGAAAAAGCTTTCTTTCTTCAGTGCGGTTGTGACGTAACGTCTTTTTAGTCTGCTTGCTTGTTTTTGTTTTTTGCGCATTTCAGATGGTATCGGTTGCTGTTGCTACATAGTATCAAAGATGATATTTTTGATAAATGAGTGTTGTTATATCTCCTTGTGTCCCTTAGGCTAACTTCCTCATGAGCTTATTTTTCATATTTATCATATATTGTACTTGTTTGCTTGGCTTACAGAATACTTGTGCTTGACTTACCAAAGGCTGCATTAAAATATTCTGTTTATCGTTGGTCCGAGATGCTTTTTGAGGTTGCATCACAATTTGTAGGGTCGAAAGATGCTACAAGGTAGTTTCATCTCTTATTTTTTAAGTAACATGATAAACTGATAAACATCCAAGAGTGATAGGGATAATCCAAGTATACTACTATAAATTGTAATCAAAGACAACTACATGGCCAAGAATATTACCCAATGATTCTAAAATACTAATATCTCTGAGTTTATGTGTTGTGCTATCCATTGAATTTAGTGACAGTTGCCAAGCAAATAATAACATTCTCTCTCTCTCTCTCTCTCTCTCTCTCTCGTCTCTCTCCTCCTCTCTCTCTCAACATCGAAAGAAAAAACATTTCGAGGAGAACACTAGCTGTGGGATATGCGGTAAGCAACTCATTTGCTAGGCTCCCAGACAATCGACCAAAGAAATATCATCAGTGTATGAAGAGTATTCTAACTTCTCCTGGGAGGCAATAATAACAACGATAACATAATGTTTCATTAGTATCAAAGATATCATTTTTATATTCAAATATTCTTCACTGTCTAATCCATTCAAATGCATTGTCAAATAACAGCCAGACCTTGACTATGATCCAATTGTTTAAATTGCTTAAAGAAGTTTTTTATTTTATTTAAAAAATTCTGTAAATTCGTCCTCATCAAAATGCGTGGAAAATGTCATGGCTGCTCTAGATAACTGCCTTACAATTAATAAAGATTCGATGCGCCCGACCGCTCCTTCATAGTTTTAGAAGCTTCTTTTAGGCTTGAATGGTTAAATAATTGGGATAAAAATGTTTGTTTAAATTCATCCATCTGGACTGGAAATTATTTCTTTTGCATTCTTCTAATTGTATTGATTAACATATCTTTCCATGACTAAATTTCAGGAATTACATTTTCTCTAACTTCTCATGAATACACTTCAGACATTTTTATTGCATTTTAGCTAAAACGAAAAGCATAAATAGAAGGCATTCGTAGTATGCATTATTTACTTTACTTTCTAGACATTTGAAACGGCATGCGTTTTAGTCAGTTTCACTTTCAAATACATTTACATAGTTCCACTAATTCTATGCTTGCTCAAGTGTGTGAGGTAATATAGCTATGTTGCATCTATGAGCACAAACGTACGACCAAACACACACATGCAATATATATTATATATAGATATATATATATATATATAATATATATATATATATATATATATATATATATATATATATATATATACATATATTAATAGATATTATATAATGTATAATATATATATGTTATTATTATATATATATAATATATATATATATATATTATATAGATATATATATTATATATATATATATATATATATATATATATATAGATATATTATATATATTATTATATTATATAATACTTATATATATATATATATATATATATATATATATAATAATCATATATATATATATTAATATATAGCTATTTTAAAAACGAAAGGAAAAATTGCAATTCATACGAAAAGACAATACATGTCGTTTTTGTAATGTTACGTGATCTTGTAAACTGGTAAAAGTTTTTTATTTATTTATTTATTTATTTTTTTTTTTTTTTTTATTTTTTTTGGGGGGGGGGGGGGGGGTCATAATACTTTTCATCTGCTTACCTGAAGTGGTCGATCAATTAGAAAGTGAATTTGCCCTCTCCTTATGTCTTCAACACCACTCCATTTTTATCCTCTTCGATGGAATGTATTTGCCGGCAGGTCCAGCAGCGAGAACTAGTGCTGGCATAAGGCCAAGTTCAATCTACAACATGTCGAATGTTGGAACTCTCCAATTCAGATGGATAATCAACGCCATTCAGTCTATCGATTTGATAAACTTTGCCTTTTTAACATTTCATTCCATTTCATAAGAGATGAACAATTACGCTTTTTACTTTATTTTTCTATGACTACGTATACCTATACGCAGTGCCCCCTAAATCACAAATGAACAAATAAAAGTGATTCTATTTAGGAATCACACCTTTTTATCATACGTCAATTAAGTCGTTTTTTTTCCTAACCCAAGAGGAGTTGGCATCAGCGAAAAACAAGGCGTAAATCAAGGTTTCATCAAATCTTTAATTCGAGAATCAAAACATTTTCTTCCTCTTCCTGTTCATACGCTATTATCATAACAATGAAAGAACATCAGCATGATTTTATTTTATAATAATGGTCGAAATTTCCATTTATTACAGAACACTAATACTTTTCAAATAAAAAGACTTCTGTTAAAAACTTCTTTTATGAAAGAAATAGAAAATAAGCCTAAAAATATAAAAATGAATTAAATACACGGAAAATGAGATTCAAATGAGCCAGTTCTTAAATATAGAACTTAAAAATGTAAAATAATATGCACAATACAGGACATGTTCGTTTAATATGCAAATATTTACATCATCCACTGAATCAGCTGTATTGGGAGTGTCCGGAAACAGGTGCCAAAAAAAAAAGTGAAGGTCGCAGTATCAGCGGATTACGTAAAAAGAAAGAACTTTTTTGTTCTTGGCTATAAACAAAAGGAACAAAGAACGGATCCGCCCTATTTAACACCCGAAAATTCACTCCGATGCAATGCCCTCCTAAAACGTCTCTCTCACACCTAGTACGATTGCTCCCAATCTCTCTCATCTCCGACAACCGTCTCTTTTCTTTAATTAAAGGCATTCTGACAGCAGAATGATCTTCCTTATTCTTCTTACTCTTCTTCTACGCCTAAAGTAGTGTTTCCAGCACACCTGTGAAGACCACCCACCCACCCACCCCCTACCTCAAATCGGATGAGTTCCTAAAACGAGTTTTTGTGGCTGAGATCAAGAAGAGCTACACCGTTGCCACGCGGTCGACTGCGGAAGTTTGGATGGGAACCCCAGGTACTTAACTGTTAAACCCGTTGTTTTGACAACACAGCGTCTATCATGACGGACTGAAGGGTTCAAGGAGTAGGATTTCTTATTAACCTAGTTTTTTTCTAGATATAAATGCTTTTTTGGTTCCAAGCTTTGCTTCCGCTTTTGTTTTCACCGTTTGACGATTTTCATTTTCCAAGTTTTTTTTTTTTTTTCACTTTCATTTTCAAGATTCTTCATTTTTTCGGCTTCCATTTCTCTACAACAGTCGTCTGGACTTAACTTGCTATATTGGCTAATAACAATATCTAATAACTCAGTTGTTCATAGCATGCACTTACCAACATGCAACTTAAAACTCTTGACTTGAATCTATCAACATCCAAGTAGCTTTGTCCAGAGAAAATAAAAGTGAAGAAATGCACGATTAGTTCGTGGGTTGGAGTAAAGATGCTTAGTGTCACTTATTGAAAATACTCATTCTACATCACTCCTGTTTACTAAGAGACATAAATCCGTTTTTCAAGCTTATCAGAGACAAATGCACGCTTGATAATGTTGGTCAGACAAGTCATCAAGACCTTGAAGAAAATTGCCATTAGGTAAAGGTTACCAGGATACATGTCACAAAAGAGCCCTGTGGCCTTAATTATATTCGAAAAGGAACAACAGTATCGGTAATACTTCTATCCCATCGTCTTCTTTTTCAGAATGTAAAAGAGTAATGGAAATCACGTTTTTGAGTACATCCAAACATCATCCTATCTGCAAAGTCAGTTTCAATAATAATAATAATAATAATAATAATAATAATAATAATAATAATAATAATAATAATAATAATAATAATAATAATAATAATGGCAATTTTCAGTGTCGAAAATTATGACAATGGTTGCAGGTCCACAATAATATACATGTGAAGTATAAAGTCTTTAATAGATAAAAGCTTTCGAACCTTGTACTAGGTTCATCTTCAGTCAAGTGAACATTATGACTTCAAAAATCCGTCGAAGTAAACTTCTGAACAGGACAATTCCATCTGCGTTCGTCATTGTGGAATTGTCCTGTTCAGAAGTTTACTTCGACGGATTTTTTAAAGTCATAATGTTCACTTGACTGAAGATGAACCTAGTATAAGGTTCGAAAGCTTTTATCTATTAAAGACTTTATACTTCATATGCGATATTATTGTGGACCGGCGATCAACAATAATAATAATGGTTGCAGGTCCACAATATGGTCTTTAATGGACATTAAAAGCTTTCGAACCTTGTACTAGGTTCATCTTCAGTCACTTGACTGAAGACGAACCTAGGACAAGACTCGAAAGCTGTTAATATCCATTAAAGGCCATATACTCACATGCTGTTATTGTGGACCTGCAACCATTGTCTTCATTTTCGACACGGAAAACTGTGCCCAATAATAATAAATAATAATAATAATAATAATAATAATAATAATAATAATAATAATAATAATAATAATAAAGGGAAATTAAATATCTGTTTGATTTACGTTTCTCCATCAGTCGCTGTAGGAGGGACCTCGTAATCGAGGAAGCAGTAAAGGCGAGTTCACTCACATCCTATACTAAAGGTCAGGACGAAACGAAACGAAACAAAAGACTACGGAAAGTCCGAGCTCGAAAAAAAATGTTTAATCAAAACAAACAATCAAATACCAAAGGAACAAAAACTACGAATAACAACCGACAAGCATGGAAAAAAATTAGGCTCAGATATAAATAGAATTTTAGGGAATTCCACTGAATGAAGTTAAATGTGGCAGGAAAAATGAGGAGTAGGGCCCTCACGGCAAATGCTCTTAACAGGCAATATATTTGCTTCACTAATTTGTTTATAAATGAATTCGTTCATTGAGACTATTCACGGCTTTCGAAAGTGCTTCAATATAATTGAATAACAAATTCATTATGAAGGAAACTGATGCCACAACATATACGCAACCATATAAGCAATATTCACAGAACACCCCACTATTGTAAACAAAGTCTTAAGTGATCTGCTACCGCATTTCCCTTCTATTGCAATTAAGTTTGTAATATCCCACTCATGGAGTCACACATCCACTGCAAGGGAGAATAATGGCACAATTTTGCAGATGGCCAAATAAACGCATATGGCTGAAATGGAATAAATAAAACAATTTTTTCTTTGTTTACTTTGTTTGCTGAATTAAAACATTCTCTCTCTCTCTCTCTCTCTCTCTCTCTCTCTCTCTCTCTCTCTCTCTCTCTCTCTCTCTAGAAAACCACTATTTGAATGTTATTCTCAGCACAACTGACTACTGACTAATTAGACATAAACAAGGCTCATGATTTCATATTTCCACAGGTGCTGTATGGAATAACATTCATTTATTTCCATTCATTTCTTCGTCCCTCTGTATTTCCTATTGTCCTTTCTTATTTCCTATGAGTGAACGTGACTTGTACTATTTTCAAAAACATTTAAGGCCGAATGCTAAACTGCTCATTCTAAATAAATGAAGGTTGGTCACATATTCTACCAAAGTAACGTCGAGCAATGATAAATTTCCAATAGAATTTCAGTAGCATCAATAGATACAGCAGAAGTTCAAAATAAAGCTGCTTTGATGTTCGCACCCTACCTGATGTCCATCATGAAATTCAAGGACTTCCGCAAATAAATATTGCTTTTAGACATCCCTTTATATTCGTTTGCTTCGTAAACTGATAATCTTCTTAGAAATGATTTTAGTTACAGATTTGTATTTCGTTTATAATCTTTCTGCATCTCAATTTATTTACGCATTCAAACCTACATTTACTTAAGCATTCTACGGAATACAGAAGGTAAAACTGCGAAGATTTTGCCGAGATTAAAAATTACCATTTGAGGTAAATTTCCGTCCTTAATGATGCAACCGAATCAAAACATAATGTAATCAGAATGTTAACGTCCGTAAGTTATTAGTTTCCCGTCTCAACGAGTGAAAAAATCAAAAGATTGTGCGATTCAAGTTACAGACTGTCAATATGCTACAATTGGATTTTTGTAATATCTATCACTTTGGATATGAATGTGTGAAAACAACTGACGCCTCTGATGAATAAAATAAGGCTGATAAGGATTTTTCAGTTCTGCAACATGTCATGTGGAAGGGAAAATTGCTATGTGAGAAAAGTGAACTACCGTTCCGTCGATAGTTCATGATTAGAGAAAAAAAATTGAAAGACTTTTTTTTACAGGAAATCAGGTTACTTTAGACATACGACATTAAAATTAGAGGGAAAAAATTATCTTCGGTTTCATCGACAAATCCCACTAAAATCGGCAGAGTAACATATGGCTGAAGATTAATAAATTTCCTGGTTCGTTTCGATAACTCATACCTGTTTTTTACTTGAATCCCTTTTTAGGGTATAAATCACTTTCTTTTACGTTTGACTTCCTTGGGATGGACTAGCGACCAGTTCTGTTTATCGCCGTATCCCTTTTAGAAAAAAAATGATACAAATATAAATAACTAAGCGGCAACCAGATTCGAGCCTAACGGGTCAATTAGGAGTTTGAACTTTGATACTTTTATACACGTAAATGGATGACGAGCTCTCCACATTTACCTGTTAATTAAAACTATTTATACATTTAACAAGGACGTAAACCAATCATTGACATCCGTGTTGGTCCGTTCGCTTCAACGGCGCAAGTGTGAAACTACTCTTGTCGAGTACAATTTACACAACATCCTTGTTGTTTGTCATACAAGAGTCTATATTTGGCCGCTGCAAGTGGCAATAAGAATTCTTCTGAGGCGTTTTAATGACACGATAACATTCGATGAGCCCCGTAATGGCGGGCAGGTAAAAGACGAATGTTGCGGAGTTTTGCTTATTGCTCGGCCTTCCGGATCTAAAACTCCTCTTTGGTATTTCGTTGTTATTTTTTTTTTTTTTTCGTTTTTTTTTTTAGTTTTTCTAAGTTCCTGTTCCTGTCTTCATTTTGTCATTAATTGAAGGTTTGAATTACCCTCTTATTTTCTTGCCTAATATTTTCGTGGATGTTTACCAGAGCAGAGGCATGCAACATGCAATGTTTGGAAAATTAGTTATTAATGTTAGCGCGTATTTGCAAGTCAGTGGTTGGAGATTTAAGGGCCGTGTAAAGAGATGGCCGCAGTCACGCCTGGCATACTAAATCCCGCTAATGTATGCGAGCGACAAACGACAACTCAACGCTCATATTGTTTAATTCCTTACTTTTGCTGTTGAAATACTTGTGCAAACTAATTAGGCAGCTTAAAATATTCGACCAAAGTGTAATAAAACTCAACTCGGGTACAGTGATAAATCTGAAAGCAAGCCATTCAGGGAAGTGAATGGATGGCGCTTTGAAGTTTCGGTAAACCACCATGGGTCTATCTTTAAAGGTTTAGAGAAGAAACCAGACTATAATTCATTGTAGTTAAGATATTCGGGATATGATTTGAACTGATGTGAATGGTAAGGTTATGATCGAAAGTACACTTAAGCTCAACTTCGGGGGAGCAAAACTGGTTTTGACTATATTGCTCTTGGGGAAAGTGGCGCCACAGGGTTCCATGGAAATTTTGTTCCTTTACAAATGTGCATAAACTGAAAAAAAAAATATTCGTGGATAAAAGCAAGAGGATAACATAAATAAAATAAACACTAATACTGTAACATCGCAATTTGTCTGTAACTATAAAACTACCTAGTTTTAGGAAAGATAGAAATATGTTAAAATTGTGAAATGAGAAAGATGTTCGATTCAAAAGGGGAAGCAAAACTCTCTTAGAATTGTGAAAGTACCGACAAACAAAGGAGAAAGAAAATAGGAATATTGAGAGAGAGAGAGAGAGAGAGAGAGAGAGAGAGAGAGAGAGAGAGAGAGAGAGAGAGAGAGAGAGAGAGAGAGAGAGAGAGAGAGAGACTATGGATAGAATATTATTGGATTTTCTGCAGTAGGCAATCACTTGGACCAACCCTTTAGGCCAGTGCCTTGTTAAGGGAGTTTCCTCAGAATACAATACTCATATAGGAAAAATGAGGAGCAGAAAATATGAAAACACCCAGAAACAATATCGATTGGGAAACCGTCTACGTAAAATTCTAGAGGACGTAAGTCACAAAGCTTTCATCTTTTAGGGAGACTATCACTTGGCTTGCACCCAAAACTTCAAGTCCTCATACGTAGTACCATAACTCGCTCACCAAGTTGGTTTTTTGTCCTTCACTCCAAGTCAGTATTATTATTATTAATAAAAAAAAAAATTTTTCAAAGAAAACTCATAATCACATGAGTCAATAAAATGGAAAAGTAAATCTACAATAGTATGTCTGTTTTATATTCTAAATAACAAAATCAAACAGACATACTATTGTGGATTTATTTTTCCATTATTATTATTATTATTATTATTATTATTATTATTATTATTATTATTATTATTATTATTATTATTATTATTATTATTATTATTATTATTATTCAAAAGATGAACTCGATCCATAAGGAACAAGCCCAGAGGGGCCACTAACCTGAAATTCAATCTTCCAAAGTATATTGTGTTCACTAGGAAATAAGAGAAAGGAATGGGAACAACAGCAAGAAGCGATCTCACTTATGAAAAAAAAATCACTAAATTAATAATAGATAAAAATGCAAGGAGAATAAAATTAGGGTACTAAAGCAATGCATCTTCGCTTGAACTTCTGAAGTTGCAATTGCAAGACATCCTCTGAAGGGAGGCAGCTCCACAGTTCAACGGTGTGAGGAATAAAGGACCTCTGGAACTGAGAAGTTCCAGAGCGAGGAACATTGACTGCATATTGGTGTTGCTATTCAGCGAATCTGGTTGTTCTCGACAGGAAAATGGGATTAGGAATCAATTGTGAATAAATTGTAAGTTCCCAGCCATTGCTTTGAGAATGAGGTTGCAAGCCTAAATCCATACCTGTAGATGGTCATAGGAGATATCCCATGCACGACAGGACACAGGAGAAAAATGCCAATGGTGTCTAGTTGTTTAGTTGTTGGCGTATAATCCCATCCAAGTACTTTCAACACTCAGAGTAATTAATATATATATATATATAATATATATATATATATATATATATATATATATATATATATATATATATATATATATATATGTGTGTGTGTGTATGTATGTAAGTATGTATGTAAGTGTTTAGTATATTTTTCTTCTCGTCCCCAACACTAACTGCATGATTCATACTTTTCTGGAGCTATATTCCATTCATTCCTAATAAGGTACCATATTTACCGGTGAAGGTCAAAACAAATTTCTAATCTATTACTAAAAGAAAACTTCTCCTTCAAACCTCAAGTTTCTATCGTTGCCATTCAGAGGTCCCTTTCTGTCTTACCTACAAATAGTATTTATTTCATGATTTTCGAAACCATTAACTTCTTTTTACTTTATATGAAAATACTCTATTTTTTGTAGGAAGACAGAAAGAGGAGAGATTTCTTAGGAAAAAGGAGAGAGAGAGAGAGAGAGAGAGAGAGAGAGAGAGAGAGAGAGAGAGAGAGAGAGAGAGAGAGAGAGAGAGAGTATGGAAAATTCCCATGAGATAATATTCTTATTTTCGATTGAAGTTAGAAATAGGAGAGATATTGTGTCGAAAAAAATTGGATTAATACAGAGAGAGAGAGAGAGAGAGAGAGAGAGAGAGAGAGAGAGAGAGAGAGAGAGAGAGAGAGAGTATGGAAAATTCCCATATGAAAATAGTCTTATTTTCGAAGGAAGTTAGAAATACGAGAAAGATTTCTTAGGAAAAAGTTGGACTAATACGAGAGAGAGAGAGAGAGAGAGAGAGAGAGAGAGAGAGAGAGAGAGAGAGAGAGAGAGAGAGTATGGAAAATTCCCACATAAAAATATTCTGTTTCGAAGGAAGTTAGAAATACGAGAGATATTGTTTAGGAAAAAGGTGGAATGATAAGAGAGAGAGAGAGAGAGAGAGAGAGAGAGAGAGAGAGAGAGAGAGACAGAGAGCCAGAGACAGAGAGAGAGACAGAGACAGAGACAGAGAGACAGAGAGAAAGACAGAGAGAGAGACAGAGAGTATGGAAAATTCCTATACAAAAATATTCTTATTTTCGAAGGAAGTTAGAAATAGGAGAGATATTGTATCGGAAAAAGTTGGAATAATGAGAGAGAGAGAGAGAGAGAGAGAGAGAGAGAGAGAGAGAGAGAGAGAGAGAGAGAAAGGTGGAAAATTCCCACAAGAAAATAATCTTTTCTCGTAGGAAGGCAGAGAGAGGAGAGAGTTTTTACAAAAAGTTGAAATAATATGATAGAGAGAGGGGTGTAATCCTTTTACATTTCACATAAAAGTTCTTCATCAACTTCGTCGTCTACGCCATTTTATGTTTTGAGAGGCCAGTCACATCAACAGCATTACCACCTTCTGTTAGTCTACCATGAAATATGGTATTTCTCATTCTTATAGCGTAAAAGGGATGATTAAATTCAACAGAATTCGGAAGCGCAAAAAAAAAAAAAAAAAAAAAAAAAAAAAAGATAGGCGAAACACCTGATCATCAGATTATATCCCTTTTCTGTGGTATCACCAGTAAAGGTCACTGACGCCGGATCAAAGCAACTGACCTTTTTTGTATTGCTATAGGATATTTCACACAGCCTGGCGCCGTGTCTGATGTTATCGTTTGACGGGGCGCACAGAAAAAGTAAATGATAAAAAAGCTGAACAGGAAAAAAGTTTTTGACTAACTGTATCAGAGTTCGATCAAACGTTCACGACAAAACAATTGTCCATGCATTGAATTAAATTGAATACAGTATTTAAGCCAAAAGCTAAGCACTGGGACCTATGAGGTCATTCGGGGTGGGGACGGAAATTGACAGTAAAAAGTTTACAAGGTGTGACAGGACGAAAACCTCGTAGTTGCACTATGAATCAATTGTTAGGAGAGGCTGGAAGGTAAGATGGAAGAAAGAGAATATGCAAGGAGGTACAGTAAAAGGAACGAAAGGGATTGCAGTTCTGGGCCGAAGGAACTCCGTATGATGTTCACTGACGGCACTAACCCGACGGGGTCGTCCACGTAATGCAGACAGGACAAAACCTATGTCTTCGTAAAGCTACATGCTGGCACAATCCTAGCATAGTCATGTCGTTGTTTAATGACTATCAAGAAGTAAGTTAATTTCATTCTCAATTGATACTAAAGAGTCAGCTAACTACTCATGAACAGATTAAGACTTAGTTGTGCGAACAAACTCGTAAAGAGCCGCATTATTGAGAAAACCGATAGAAAATATTTTTCGAAGCATATGAAATATAGTTCATGGTCGTTGGTGTAATGCACCGGGATATATTGGAATTTCTCCCCTAAAATAAAAAAGATCACCATTCGCAACTACCAACTATTGTATTTCTGGTATCCTTCCATTATATAGGGTAACATTTTGCATTTGATTTTTATGAGAGGACAGTTTTTTTTTTCAACGGTTCAGAAAACGCATTTAATATTAACTTTAGTTTTATAGACCGCTACAGCAACATCTCAAACCAATCCAAATAGTAAGAAATTAATGTCATTGGCGGTAAATCTGTCACCCTTTATTCCAAGAGAAGGAAAATTATAGTTTTAACAGCATAAGGGTCCGTGTCAGTACTTCAGGAAATACCAAAGGTTTTTGGCTACAGTTTTCAAATCACGGGAAACCCTTTTTAACGATTCGAAATCTTTTCCTTATCTATTTATAAACAAAAGGGAAAATCTGATCTCTTTTCCTATACTTTCCAAAACTGCATTCGTTTCTGAATGCTTTTTACTTTCGAGGTACACCTTAAGGAAAATGTTTTCGAATAACCTTAATAACGTCATGGAAATCAAAGCTATTTACCGTAATTACTAGGCAATTTTCAATGTGTGTTTTCCAGAATCACATCTCTCTCTCTCTCTCTCTCTCTCTCTCTCTCTCTCTCTCTTCTCTCTCTTCTTCTACTGGATAACTGACACTATTTATGCGACACGATACTAAATCGTAGGACTTCAGCAATTTACAAAATAACTTGTTTTAATCTTTCCCACATCCCAGAGAGAGAGAGAGAGAGAGAGAGAGAGAGAGAGAGAGAGAGAGAGAGAGAGAGAGAAGCTTTTTAGAAAGAAATCCTTGTCTTTATTTTGCCGATTTTTAAAAGTAGGATGATTTGAAACCAATAACGTCTAAGACTCCTATTACAACAAGAGATATAGACTATTGAAAATGAAGGTAATTGTTTCTATAAACATACCACACACTTTTAGGAAAATTTACCCTCCTGCAAGCAAGAACCGTTCTTTTTTGTAACTACACAGCGTTCTATAGTCCGTCACGTCGCCTGCTCACATTAAAAGAAAAAAATTTATATCCGACATAAAAGCCATTTCTTGTATCACCTATTTGCTCTCTCCTCTGACCAAGGGTGGTTAACCTTCTGTATATCAGCATGGTGTTGCCTGGCGCTACAATACTTGTTTTCATCTATCTTTCTCCATTAGCTCATTTATTTTTTCTATTCATTGCCATCAACATTACCTTCATTGGAGCAATACATCGACAGTTATGTAAATGTACAAATATTATAAAGCTATACTCGGGAATGGTACAGATTCTCGAAATCTTTCTGTATAGCTTGATTTTTAAATATAACTCAGTTACATGACTGCGGATTTGTTTCTCCATTTGAAGACTCATGCTACAATGAGTATTCTTTAATTACCTTCTTTCTTATTCTAACATTATACAAACCTGGTCACTTTTTTGTGGGGGAGGGGAAGTAAATCTCTAATATGACAGACGGCATTTCTCACTCTCTACCTGCGCCCAAACTTTTTTTTTTTTTTTACCTTTGCTCACCTGGCAACGAGAGCAGACCCAGATTCTCAAGGCATCAGTGCGCCGGCGCGGAATTCCCGATCACCCAATATGGAGTAACGATTAGACATAAACAAAGGATCAAGAGAAGGAGGCACTTCAGGGTCGGAAAACTGTTTTTCGTGACGCACTACGTAGGAAAACCAGGAAATATTGTTAACGATATGAAAGGATAAGTATTTTATGGTTGAGGTGGTAACATTGAATGTGTGTAAAATCAAATGATCTATTGCCGTTTTCTGAAGAATTTTTGCTTTATTAAAAGGATCTTATATCTACATCTATCGAACCATGTTTTCTCAATACAAAGTTCAGACTAGTCTCGCAGAAGAAATGAAATAAATAACAAACGAAGGACCTGTTTGACGTGGCCCACTACGGTGAAAAACCAGTTAATATTATATAAATAACATAACATTGTAAATAATGATAACACTGACCTAATAAAACCAACTTATCGCCAATTTCCCAGAAATTTTTCAACCGTTAAAAGGTATCTGGTTACAGTATTTTCTCAATATAAAGTTCAAACTGTTCTAGAAGGAGAAATGAAAAAAAATGAAGAATGAAGGATAAAGCATTTTAGAAATATTAAGAATTTAAATAAGAGTGAAATTATACTGCTTACATTACAGAATTGAGTGACGTTAAGCCAATCATCTTTCTTCTCTCTATTCAGGGTTAAATTCCACTTCTCAGCTACTTGTCCGTCAAGCAAACTATAACTACAACCTAAATAAGCTTAACGTCCACTCCATCAACAAACACCATTTACACCTAATTACAACCTCAGCCAACAACAATAAGCAAACTACAGTTAGACTGTAAGGCGACTGCACAACCCACCGTAGTAACAACAGACGCAAAAACAGACTCTTAAATTTCCTTACTGGAGGAGGAATTCCTTATTGATAAACATTATGAATATGAAATACGAGGCCTTCGAACCAGTGAAGTCAAGGTGAACGGGTGCTGGAAAATGCTCTTGTGTCAGTTCCTTACTAGTAAATCGGGTCTAGTTTTATATATATATATATAAATATATATATATATATATATATATATATATATATATATATATATATATATATCTGTATGTGTGTGTGCGTGCGCGCGCACGTTTGTAGATAGGCAGATAGACAAAATGTACCACAACCCCTTTCTTAACAAAAAAAGGGACAAATACTTATATATATAATGTATATATTCATTTACACAATATATACATAAATATATATCAATTTACATATATATATATATATATATTATATATATATATATATATATATATATATATGAAAAACGAAATGGGCAAGTAAGTAAGAGGTCTCTCATTTGATTTTTTTCGTTGTACTTCAAAATTTCATTTTCCTACGAGTTAGTCTGAGGTAGGCTATTTTATACATTTGACGTAAACCGAATGTTCCAGCGAATAAATGTGGTACCTTTAAATTCGCAAAAGGGTGCAACACTTGACTTAGATTTTCACAATAAATATTATATTTCAAGGCGGAATTTCTTACATACCTATTAAGCTTATCTGATGCAAGATTGGACGAAAATGACACCGTTTGGGAAACGGGATATTTGATTTATCTTTGCATGTTTATTTTGCAATGTATATTGTCAGAGATTTTCTATTTTCTTTGAACATGATTTTCAGAATTAAACTCACATGTAACAAGAATTAATTATGTGCTTATATTATAGCAAACTAGAGGAATTCCACCAAAACTATATGTGAATTTGTATTAACTTGAACCTGGAATATTTCACTTAATATTTTGTTATTATTCAACAATAAATAAAGGTCTTAAATTGTAAAAAATAAATAGATAAATAAATAAGTTTTGTTAATAAATAAATATTTTTTATAGGCACCGCGATTATTATCCCAATACTTTCGAGTTGTTTGGTATCAAAACCTAATTGTTCGTAACGCAAAAATGATGTCTGCTAGAAGTCGATTAAGCTTTCTGTTAATTGACTAGAACCTTCATACAATGAAATTCATACAAGTATAAGTATTCGTAAAAAATACAATGTGAGGTAAGCAATATTCACACTCATATTCTTCAACTTACGATAAAAAGAAGTCTTTCTTTCTCTCTTAATTTCATACTTTCTTTCATTCTTTCTGTACAATTTGCTACTCGCATAAATATGTGGATGGCCGAAGATCCACAAATGCACTAGGCAAAGTATTCCACGTTTTAGTTATAGCTAAGCTAAAACTCTTGGATTTATGGATTTCTCAAGGATGGCATAGATTAAGAATTGAAAGCAAAATAAACCAAAATTCAATTTTGGATTAAAAGAAAACGGTTGAGTAACTCGCTAAATATCTAAGGTTTTTAAAGCTTTCTGGGTAACGGTTCTG